>NW_023416903.1:206548-206688 GCF_002922805.2 Oryzias melastigma | reverse complement strand
ACACTTTCAGTCACATTTACCCTAACACACATTTTGAGTTTAATTTACTGTTGGAAAGTTGTGTGAAGGTTCTCAGTATCCTAAAAACATCACTATATTTTGTGCTCATTAAGAAAGATACATCATGTTGAACTGTCTCT
>NW_023416903.1:204088-206474 GCF_002922805.2 Oryzias melastigma | reverse complement strand
ATCACATTGAACTGTCTCTGAACATCACTGAACTGGGATTTTGAGAAAAAGACTCCAAAGGAAGTGTCCCAGTTCACTGCTAGTTGGTGTCTACATTTGTGGTCTAACCACCTTATTTGGTGCTTATAAGCTCTTCTTTCTTGCTTAGTGAGAGAAATCTAGTCTCTGCTGGGCTTTAACAAGTGCATCCAAGTCCGGTTGAGTGTCTGAGGTGGAGATGCGAAGCAGAGCTGACAGATGATCATCAGTGAGAGAGGATCTATACCTGGATTTTGTGAACTTCATCATTGAAAATGTTTGTTCACATATATAGGTAGAGCCAAAGAGAACCAACATCTTCTGAGCATGTCTCCTCATGTTTGGAAAGTTCTCCTCCTTGAGAGAAGAGTAAAAATCCAGCAGAGATACGGACTTGAATTGCTCTGTCAGTAATGCATCAGACTGCAGGTCAATGAGTTCCAGCTGAACATCACTGGCGGCATTACCCACACTGCAGGTGAAGGGAGAGGAAATCATGTTCATTTCATCCTCGATTGTTCTCAGATCTTCAAATCTCTTTGAACACTCACCATGCAATGCTCCTAACATGGATGAGTACCTGCTGAGTCGATTAGCTGATGGTGCGACTTCTTTCAGGGTTTGCATGTGAGTCAGAGTGTTGCTCTCCAGTTGGCTTGAAAGAAACTGCATCTTTCTCATGAAAGCCTTCACCAGGCTGTGCATTTCATGAACAAAAAGGCCCTTGCCTTGCAGTTTGGTGTTCAGTTCATTAATCAGTGCAGTCACATCAACAGCAAATGCAACATCTGCCACCCAGTCCTCATCTGACAGCTCTGGGATGTCTTTGCCTTTCTCCTCACAAAACTCTCGAATCTCTGCTTTCAGGTCCCAAACTCTTTTTAGCACTTTGCCCAGGCTGAGCCATCTGACAGCTGTGTGGTAGCCGATGTCCCTATGCTCACTCTCATGCTCCTCCAAAAGTGCGACAAACTGTCTGTGATTCAATGCACGTGACCGGATGAAGTTTACTATTTTAGAAACAACATCAACAACATGGTTAATTTTTAGCACTGACTTGCACAACACATGTTGGTGTATAATCCAATGCAGAAATTCCAATTTCTGATCTGCATCTATTTCAGTCACTTTATCTTGCATACGTTTCAAAGTCCAACATTTTTCCCGGTAAGATTTGGACAACCGTCAGTTGTGACACCTGCCAGTCTGTCCCATTTCAGTCCCAGTCTGTCCATGCACGCATTTACCTCCGTGAACAGGTCGCTCCCCGTCGTCGTCCCTTTCATCCACTGCATTGCTGCCAGCTCTTCCGTAATCTTGAAGTCTTGCGTTATCCCACGGACAAACACGAGTAACTGGGCCGTGTTGCAGACATCACAGCTCTCGTCCAGAGCCAAGGAGAAAAAGTCAAAACTTCCCACATCACGTTGCAGCTGAAGCTTCAGGTTGCGCGCGATGTCCTCAATCCTTCTAGTCACGGTTCGCCTGGACAGCGACACTTGCTCAAAAGCTTCTTTTTTTTCAGGGCATATTAGCGCTGCAGAGTCCACCAAGCACTCTTTGACAAACTCGCCCTCCGAGAATGGCTTACTGTTTTTAGCGATTTTGTGGGATATAACAAAACTGGTCTTGGTTGCTGCATCCCTGGATGTTTGAAGCTTGGTAAAAACGCCTTGCTGCTTTTGCAGTTTAGCTAGCAAAGCTTCAGATGTCCGAGCCTTTTCGGCTTCAGTTAAGTTTTTGTATTTTTCCGCGTGTTTCGTCTCGTAATGCCGACACAAATTGTAGTCCTTAAACACGGCGATCTGCTCTCCACAAACCAAACACACGGCTTTACCTCTGACTTCAGTAAATAAATACTTAGCAGTCCAATTTTTATTGAAAACCCTGAATTCGGCATCTACTTTTCTTTTGTTAGCATGAGCGGACATTTTTAAGGCTTAAAGTCATCTGATGCTTGTGGTTGCATTTTCTGTATGCGGAAGAATGCGCCCGTCTTGATATACGTATTACGTCATTATGTACGTGAATGAAAAACAACTTCAAAATAAAAGCAATGCAGTTTTAGTCCACGCATGAGGTAAATTTAGAAAATGTGTTTATTTTGTAATTTCCAATAAACCTTACACGGGCCGGTCAGAGTCAACCAAAGGGCCGTATACGGCCCGGGGGCCGTACAATGCCCAGGTCTGATCTATGAGGATCTATGAGGGTCTATAATAATGGATTAGATTTATCTGCGATTTTCCAGACTCTCAAAGCGCTTACATTGTGTATCCATTATTCATTCACACCTCAATCATACTTGGTGACGATAAGCTACTACTGTAGCCACAGCTGCCCTGGGGCAGGCTGACAGAGGCATGGC
>NW_023416903.1:203860-204018 GCF_002922805.2 Oryzias melastigma | reverse complement strand
CGGCCAGTATGCGCCCTACCACCACTGATCTGACCATCACCGGGACATTCATATGCATTCACACACCAGTGGAGCCACACTGGAGGCAAGGAGAGTTTAAGTGCCTTGCCTAAGGACACAACGATGGTTAGCTGTCAGGAGCGGGGATCAAACCGCCA
>NW_023416903.1:200094-203836 GCF_002922805.2 Oryzias melastigma | reverse complement strand
CAAATACACCCTCATAGAGGGTGTATGAGGATCTATGATGATCTATGAGGGTCTATGAGGATCTACAAGGATCTATGATGATCTATGAGGGTCTATGAGGATCTGTGAGGATCTATGAGGGTCTATGATAGTCTATGAGGTTCTAGGAGGATCTATGACGATCAGTCAGTGTCTATGAGGATCAGTGAGGGTCTATGATGATCTATGAGGATCAGGGAGGGTCTATGAGGATCTATGAGGGTCTACGAGGGACCTCTGATCTACTGAACTCATGACTCGGGTAATACACTAGAATGATGAGCTTTGGTACCGCCACTGCACGTAAAGTGGAGACAGGTGTGCTGACTCACCATAGAGCCCTGCTGCCAGCCTGTGGTACCCCAATGCTTCTGAGAACTGGCCGGTGGAGTTCAAGGCAGCTCCCAGGTTTTGCAGGACTTTGGCCAGCAGGGGAGGCTGCTGAGCTGGAAGGGTCAAGACCCGCTGGAAACACCGCACAGCCTTCTGGAAATGCCTGAGCTGGCAATAAGACACGCCCACCGAGAGGAAGACCTCTCCTGGACGACAGCGGACAGGTTCACATCCACTCAGTCAAAGAGCAGCCACTCAGGGACGGGAATTACCCAGAATCCTCGGGTCAGAGATGCTGTTCACCAAATTCAGACATTCGCCCAAAACGCAGCTGATGTCAGCTTGGTTGAACTGTTTTGCTCTGATCATGTGACTTCCTGCTTCTTTTAAGGCGTTGGCGGCAGAATCCAACATGGCGGCCACCCTATAGCTGTCTGCAGCTCGCAGGAACCCATGAGCTGCTGGAGTCCAGTCCTGGAACAGAGAGAAGACCCATGATTGGCTGCCCCCCCTCATGAGGTCATGGGGGCAGAGCAAGTTCAGGATGATGGTCTCACCTCCATTTGACTGTAGCAGCGGCTCATCTCCATGCAAGCGTCCCCTTCAGCTCCTCCGTCCCCCTGAGACCTGTACAGGTGAGCAGCCTGCAGGAACGCGGTGGACGCCTCTCGGGTCTTTCCCAGTGCATTGTGGGCGATGGCCAGATTAAACTGGAGGTCTGGGTAGCGGTCAGCTTTGGAGCGTGGCTGAGACTGTTGCAGAAGGTTCAGACCTCTACGAGGTTCTCCGGCCTCTAAGTAAGCTGCTCCGAGGTTAAAGAAACAGGCCCCGAGGACCCGGGAGTCCTGCAGCTTAGAGGAACAAAGCATGATGGGAAAATATGTCAATCTCTGTCCTCACGTTGGTTAGCATGCGGTTCTTAAAACAATGATCAAAACATGTCTCATTTCTCAAAGCTGTCGCAGTAGAAGAAGGTCTGTCTCTAAACGTGTTTCAACTAAGTAGTGACATTTTAGAGAATGTAAGGGACAGCAGGGAACTGTGTTGGGAACCTCAGAAAGTGCTTTCAGTCTGACCTCTGACCTGTCCTTGACCTTTGAAGTAGCCTTTGACTACCCCTGGATTCCCTTTGTGCTCCAGTGAGTTTTTGACCTTTCTAAGACATTGATGACCTCTGATGCTCCCTCTGTGACCTCGGTCTTGGCATTCACCTGTCTAGGCTCTGTGGCTGCTGTTACCTGTAATGCTGTCTGTAGAGCATCGCTGAAGCATCTCACGGCCTCTTGTGACCGTCCCTCCTCTAGAGCCTTGTGGCCAGATGAAGTCAACTCTTTGATGTCCGTTTCCTTACGGTGCACCTGCGTCCTGCTTCTCCTCTTTGTCCCTACCTGTCCATCAGATGGACTTGGTGACTTAGATGCCATGTCTGGTCAGCGGAAACAAACTCATTGTGATAATGGTCTTGAACCAGGACTGGACTCTACTGGAGGAAACCAGCAGTTGAATCCCTTAGAAAGCTTGATGGCTGACCAGCTTCATCTTCACTGTTCAGCCACTGAGAAGCTCTTCAGTTCTTCTGTGGAGTTTCTGCTGAAGACCAACAAACTGTTTGAGTTCAGCTCCAAGTCCAGAGGTGTTCACACCGTCATCAATTCATCCCAGAAATGCTTTTCTTTAAAAACATTTTCACCCTAAATGTTCAAGGCCTCTTAAGGTTCCACAGGTTGATGTGATGAAAAAGTAGATGCTGCAAAACAAGAAGTGATGGTGAAACCACACAGGTTCCCCTATCCTCACAGTTCATGTGCATGTCACCTGTTTCGCTTCCAGCTCTTCTAAACTGGGGAGACGTCCACAGAACACATCAGAGGTCCAAACCTGGATGTTCGAAGGACAGAAGGTTTCATCTTTGGCAGTGGTCTGACTCACTTTACTTTAGGTTCATCTGGCAGAAGCTCTGGTCCAGATCATCTGAGCTCTTGTTGTCATGGTGACAGCAGAGACAAACACATTCAAAGGAACTGAAACTCAGAGTTTGGAAAGAGAAGACAACTAAAACATCCACGTTGAACTTTTTGAACAATTACTGGTGTGGATCCAATGGAGACAACTGTACTATGCTACTGGGCTATGTAAATAAAACTGAATTCAATTGAACCTTTGATTCTGCAGCAGAATTGCTGATATCTACGAGATACAAACAGGAACTACAGACAAGAAAGTGACCAGATACTAACAAGACACTAACCAGATAATAAATAACATATACTAACCAGAATATATATACACACACTAACCAGACTCTATGAAAATACTATACACACACTAACCAGACACTTATCCTACTAATCAGATACTAATCTGATTAAGAACAAATACAAATCATTTACTAACCAGATACAACCTGAACACTGAAAAATACTAACCAGAGAATAATCACGAACTAACCAGATAATCATGAGATACTAACAAGACTTGAATTTGATGGTATATAAGATAGTAAACAGTTAGATACTAGCCATACACTCCAAGATACTGATAATATACTAATTATATACTTACAAGATACTAAAAATATATTAATCTGATACTAATTACATACTAACCATACGCTAAATAGAAACTAACCAGACAAAAACCAGACTCGAACTAGATACCAGATACTGACACCAACCAGATCCTAATGAGGCACTAATTCAGTAAAATTTTACTCTATAGCCTAAAAACATAACAGTTGTCTAAACAAACAGGCTTCACACAGATAATTGAAAAACGAAAAATCACTTATAAAAGAGAAACAACAGCTAATTACAAAACTAACTAAACTAAACTGAACTGAACTCATCTGAACTTAACTGAACCGAACTGAACTAAACTAAACTAAACTAAACTAAACTAAACTAAACTAAACTAAACTGAACTGAACTGAACTGAACTGAACTGAACTGAACTGAACTAAACTAAAATAAACTAACTAAAAGCAATTAACGTAACTAGACAAAACTAGAATAATCAAATTAAATCAAATCAACCAACTCTAACCCAAATCTAAACTAAACTAAACTGAACTGAACTAAACTTAACTAAACCAAACTCAACTTAACTAAATTAACTAAACCAAACTATACCAAACTAAACTAAATTAACTGAAATAGACTAAACTAATCTAAACTAAATTAATTAAACTAAAATAAAACAGATTACCTGAACTGCACTAAACTAATCTATTTTAATCTAATCTAAACTAAACTTGACTAAACTGACTAACCTGACTAAACTAAATTACCAAGACTAAATTGGTTTTAGATTGCACCTTAGACATTTAGGACCCTTGGTGGGGGGGTGCTTGGACATCACTGCCAGCAAACAGTCGATGTCCTTTCAGTGCCCC
>NW_023416903.1:192166-194562 GCF_002922805.2 Oryzias melastigma | reverse complement strand
GATAAGTGGGTCTCCTGCAGTAAAACTATATCTGCTTTTAAATCATTCAGGTGGTTTAAAACTTTCAGCTTCTTGGGTCCAGAGTTCAGTCCATGAACATTGCAACTAATAATATTTAGATTAGACATGACTACACTAGACAAAACGAATCTAATCTTCACTAATCTAATCTAAACTAAACTTTCACGCAGGAGTCATGAGTTCAGTCCCCGGCCGGGGTGTCCACTGATCTCCACCCAGATTGGGTCCTTAGGCGAGACCCTTTACGCTGCTGCCTCACTGGGTCCCTGTGCCCTTCAGGTTCAGGGTCAGGAAGGGCATCCGGCGTAAAAACTCTGACAAATCACTGATGTGCAGTGGGTGCTGTTACGCTGTGGCGACCCCAACGAAATGGGATAAGCCGAAAGGTGAAGAAGAAGACTAGACTAAATCAATTAGACTAAACTAATCTAATATAATTTAATCTAAAGTAAATCAAGTAAACTAATCCAATACAACTTAAAAAGACTAAACAAAATTGACTAAACTAATATAATTGAAACTAAACTAAAATACTTAAACTAGACTAAACTACACTAGTCTAAATTAAACTCACAAGACTACGTGGATCTTAACTAAGATAAACTAGACTAAACTGAATAAACTAAATTATTTAACTAACCTAAATGAGCTAAACTAGACTAAACTAAACTAATTTAACCAATCTAAACCAAATCATTTAAACTAGACTAAATTACTCTAATATAATTTAAACTAAACTTAACTAAAACAAAACTAACTAGACGAAACTAAAATAGACTAAAAATATTTAATCTAAACTAAACTTAACTAGACTAAACTAAACTAGACTATACTAAAATAAATTAACAAAACTAGACTAAACTTAACAAAAGTAACTTAACTAGACTAAACATAACCAAACAAAACTAAACTCGACTAAACCAAACTAATGTAACAAATCTAAACCAAATTAACTAAGCTAAACTAAGCTACCTAAACTAAATTAACTAAACTAGACTATAGAAATCTAAACTAAACTAAAGTACACTACACTAAACTAAACTAAATTAACTAAACTAAACTAAACTAAACTAGACAAACAAATGTAATGTAAACTAGACTAAACCAAACAAAACTAGACTAAACTAAATTAACTAAACTAGACTAAACCAAACCAAACTAATTTAAATAATCTAAGCCAAATTAACTAAGATGAACTAAATTGACTAAACTAGACTAACCTGAACTACACTAGATTAAACTTAACCAAACTAATTTAACTAATCTACACCAAATTAACTAAACTAAACTAGATTAACTAAACTAGATTATACACATCTAGACTACAGTACATTAGACTAAACTCAACTAAATTAACTAAACTAGACAAAACAAATGCAATGTAAACTAGACTGAACCAAACTAAACTAGACTTCACTAAATTAACTAAACAAGACTAATCTAAACTAAAGTAAACAAAACAAAATTTACTAAACCAATTTGACTAATCCAAACTAAATTAACTAAACCAAACTAAACGGACTGAGTAACAAAAAAACAAAAAACACACAGGGCATCTCTGCTCTTAATCCGATTTGAAACAATTACGACTCTAACCAGAAACTAATGAAATACTAATTAGTCACGAGCAGATACTAACAAGTCAGAAACGGGTGGACCTCCTGCCCACCTGCTCACCTGTCTGAAGAAAGAGTTTAGGTGTTCTTGTTCAGAGTAAATGAGTTTGTTGATCTTGGTTGCTAGGGAAACACAGCTGTGCACGTGACGGGAGTCAACAAATGAAGAAACTGAATATATAAAACAAGAAACAAATACAAATCTTTCGAGAAAAAGAGAAAAAAACACAATACAATTTCCACATAGAAATCCTGCATCTACTGAGGTTCGCCTGCAGGAAACGAACTTCATTACCCACAATCCAACGCGCAAAAAAAACCTGACCAACCGAAAACGCCGCTGAGAAACGAGCCAATCAGAGAGCGGCGGGAGATTTCAAACCTGCGACCGGAAGCAGCGGCGTTCGGGACGGACTGAGAGCCCGCGAGGATTGTTACCGGAGCACCGCGAACCCTCAGCATGGCGGATCCAGCTGTGATGAACCGATGTAAGTACCGGAACCTACCGACACAGACCTGCGCGTGTTCTGAACCGGCTCGTGCTGAAAGGTTCGGTTCTTCGCGGTTCGGCTTAGCTTGTTTGAATGGTTCATGGCGTCTGGGAGCGTTGCAGGGAACAGCAGTTCTGCAGAACTTTGAGACGGTCGGGTGCTCTGGGATGAGAGGAACCGGGACCGAGTCCAGTCCACCTTAAGAAGGTGTCCATCTGACCTCAGCAGGTGGTCCTGCAGAAGCAGAGCCTCTGGTGACAGCCGACAG
>NW_023416903.1:178421-192160 GCF_002922805.2 Oryzias melastigma | reverse complement strand
CGCAGAGACTCCTCTCTGACGGCTCTGATGAGGAGAATTGAGATTAACGTTTCATGTCTGAGGATTTCAGGATTCATCTTTCTGTGAACGAGGAACAGACAAAACATTTATGAGTGATGTAGAAAATATGATGGGCGGGGCTACAAGCTCTCTGCTCCGCCCCGTTCTGAAGCAGACATGCGTCCTTATCTCCAACATTCAGCATTTATTTCTACACCCGTCTTTATCTCTCACCTCTGTCTCCATCTCTGATGGTTATCTCTGAAATGTATGTCTACGCCCGTCTTTGCTGCTGACATCCATCTCTATCTCTGATGTTTACCTCTGACATTTCGGCGTGTTTGTGTCTCGCTCAGATGAACGTCTCACTGCAGAGCAGATGGATGAGCAGAGGATCCAGAACGTGGCGTACCAGTACCTGTGCAGGCTGGAGGAGGCAAAGAGGTCGGTTTAGAACTAATGTGGTCTAGTTTGCTGTGGTTTCTGAAAACCTGGAATGTGCTCCTCAGATGGATGGAGGCGTGTCTGGGGGAGGAGCTCCCTGCTCCGACTGACTTGGAGGAGGCGCTGAGGAACGGCGTCATTCTGGCCAAACTGGGCCACCGTTTCGCTCCAACAGCCGTCCCTCTGAAGAAGATCTATGACCCGGAGCAGCTCAGATTCCAGGTGTTTGTCTAAACCGGGTCAGCACGTTTGACATGAAGCTCCGGTTCCAAGTTCTGTCCTTACCAGCAGTGCCAGCACACACTCGGATGTGAACTCTGTGGTCCCGTTAGCGGTCACCGCAGAGATTCGCTCTATCTTTGGTTTGCATCGAGACGTTTCTGTTTCCTGTGATGTTTGTGCCTAAAAAAAAGTTTGCAATCCAAAAAAAAAATTGAGAAAAAAAAAACTTTGAAAGGATTTATTAAATATTTTTATTGCAATTTATGAATTTTTCTTCTCAACACTTTTCCGTTTGTTTGCAATTTAGAAAATTTTTATTTCAACACTGTGACTGTTGCTTGTTATGCACAAAAATCCCTCATTTCCTGTCATCTCAGCGGACGGAGCGTTCCTCATGACTGTCACTCAAACTGGACTTTTATTTCCTGATCCAAAGGATTCACAGAGACTGATCAGGTGTTGAATGTTGTGCCCCCCCTCTCCACCTCTCCTTCTGTCCTGGGGAGTTCTGAAATCCGTCTCCTTTCTGCTGCTGTCACATAAACATCTGCTGGAAGTGGGATGCAGGTTGTGATGCTCTGTGGTCTGATTTCTTCAGGCTGCCGGTCTGCAGTTCCGCCACACCGACAACATTAACCACTGGAGGAACGCCATGACGGCGCTGGGCCTGCCGGCGGTTCGTGAGCAGATGGTCACAGACTGTGGGTGGATAATCGGTTTCAGTCCTGATAAACTCTTGTTCCCTTAGATCTTCTATCCTGAAACCACAGACGTGTACGACAAGAAGAACATGCCAAAAACCGTTTACTGCATCCACGCTCTCAGGTACACCTGTCTGTACGCAGGGGCATCAGGGGTTCCACCTGTCTGCTCACCTGTCTGCTCACCTGTGTGTCTGCAGCTTGTACCTGCACAGACTGGGATTGGCTCCACCGATCCATGACCTGTATGGTCAAGTGATGTTCACAGGTAACTTCCTGTACAGGTGTTTCAAGCTGAGGTTCTTCGTTTTGATGGCGGGGAAATCTGTGTTTATGCAGCAGGAATAACCGGATTATCTTTCGGAGCCAGCTCATGTTTTCACCTGAACAAGGGGTGTTGGAACACTGGTTCCTATTCTAACATACCTGGTTCAGGTGTGTTAGAGCAGAAATGCGGTCTAACTGACAGGACTGACGCGCTGCGGTTCTTTGAACAGATGAAGAGATCAACAACATGAAGCTGGAGCTGGACAAATATGGAATCCAGATGCCGGCCTTCAACAAGATAGGAGGAATCCTGACCAATGAGCTGTCGGTGGATGACGCTGCAGGTGAGGCAGATTCTGGTTGGCTTGAGCGAGGTCGTGGGAGGAGCTTCCAGGTTTGAAGCCGTGGTTTCCCATCAGTGCATGCAGCAGTAGTCGCCATCAACAAAGCTCTGGACCGAGGAGACGTGGCTGTCACGGCAGACGCTCTGAAGAACCCTGCAGCCCTGCTGACTCACTTGGAGGAGGCGCTGATGAGCGTCTACCAGCAGGTGCTGCAGCAGGCCAAGAAGAGGAAGGCTGAGACCGCCGTGTGCCAGGTGAGCTACGACGGATCCCAAAGAGGCCTACCTCAACCTACAGTGGTGGGACCTGTGTGGCTCTCACCTGTGTGTGTTTGTGTCTCACCTGTCAGCGAGGGGCACCAGAGGACAAAGACCTGTATGAGGAGTACCTGAGTCAGGTGGAGATCCAGAATCAAATTCACACTGTAAACGGTGAGAACAAACTCTGCTCCTGGTAGCTCCGCCCCCTTCTCTGTCAGCTGACAGCTGGTCTTGTGGTGTCAGTGCGTCTGGTCCTGGAACAGGTGGATGAAGCATTGGATGGCGCCGATGAGCTGGCTTTGCTGGCGGCGCTGCAGATGCCATGTTTGGGTCTGGGTGGAATCCTGACCGAAAACGGGCCGTGGTACCTGGACCAGTTGCTGGAGGAACGCCAGCAGAAGGCTTTGGTACGTTTTTCCACTTCGGACCAGATCACAGTATCCCAGAGTTCAACAGTGGAACTTCTGTCACTGTGAATGTGTGCAGTCTCTCGTTTGGGAGTCCGGCCCCTCAAATTGTCTCCATCAATCAGGATTAGAGGCTCAAATGGAATCAAACATGCTCACTTCTTTGTGTCTGACAAAGCCTCTGTTTCAACCAATCACAGCTCAGACTGTCCAGCAGGAGCCACCTTAACTCACTACATCTCCCAGAATGCCTTTCTGCGCTGATATAGCTCACTGACACAGCAGGAGCAGTCCGTCATGTTAAAAGTTCATTATGCTAACAGTCAATCATGCTAACAGTCAATCATGGTAACAAACCGTCAAGCTAACAGTCATCATGCTAACAGTCCATCATGGTAACAAACCGTCAAGCTAACAGTCCATCATGCTAACAGACCGTCATGCTAACAGCCCTTCATGCTAAGTGACGTCAAGCTAACGGACAGTCATACTGACAATCCATCATGCTAACAGACTGTCATGCTAACAGTCCGTCATGCTAACGGACAGTCATACTGACAATCCATCGTGCTAACAGACTGTCATGCTAACAGTCCGTCATGCTAACGGACAGTCATGGTAAAAATCCGTCATGCTAACAATCCGTCAAGCTAACAGACAGTCATACTGACAATCCATCGTGCTAACAGACTGTCATGCTAACGGACAGTCATGCTAACAGACCGTCATGCTAACATTCCGTCATGGTAAAAATCCGTCATGCTAACAACAGTCATGCTAACAGTCCATCATGGTAACAAACTGTCATGCTAACAGACTGTCAAGCTAACAGTCCGTCATGCTAACGGACAGTCATAGTAAAAATCCGTCATGCTAACAGTCCGTCATGCTAACAGACAGTCATGCTAACTGTCCGTCATGCTAACTGTCCGTCATGCTAACTGTCCGTCATGCTGACGAACAGTCATGCTAACAGTCCATCAAGCTAACAGACCGTCATGCTAACAGACTGTCAAGCTTACAGTCTATCATGCTAACAGACAGTCATGGTAAAAATCCGTCATGCTAACAGTCTATCATGCTAACAGACCGTCATGCTAACAGTCTATCATGCTAACAGACCGTCATGCTAACAGCCCTTCATGCTAAGTGACGTCAAGCTAACGGACAGTCATACTGACAATCCATCATGCTAACAGACTGTCATGCTAACGGACCGTCAAGCTAATGGACAGTCATACTGACAATCCATCATGCTAACAGACCGTCATGCTAACAGTCCGTCATGCTAACGGACAGTCATGGTAAAAATTCGTCATGCAAACAGACAGTCATGCTAATAGACTGTCATACTGACAATCCTTCATGCTAACAGTCAATCATGCTAACAGACAGTCATGCTAACAGTCCGTCATGGTAAAAATCCGTCATTATAACAGTCCATCATGGTAACAAACTGTCATGCTAACAGACTGTCAAGCTAACAGTCCGTCATGCTAACGGACAGTCATGGTAAAAATCCGTCATGCTAACAGACAGTCATGCTAATAGACTGTCATACTGACAGTCAATCATGCCAACAGTCAATCATGCTAACAGTCAATCATGCTAACAGACCGTCATGCTAACAGTCCGTCATGGTAAAAATCCATCATGCTAACAACAGTCATGCTAACAGTCCATCATGGTAACAAACTGTCGTGCTAACAGACTGTCAAGCTAACAGTCCGTCATGCTAACAGACAGTCATGGTAAAAATCCGTCATGCTAACAGACAGTCATGCTAACTGTCCGTCATGCCTACGAACAGTCATGCTAACAGTCCATAATGCTAACAGACCGTCATGCTAACAGACTGTCAAGCTTACAGTCTATCATGCTAACAGAGAGTCGTGGTAAAAATCCGTCATGCTAACAACAGTCATGCTAACAGACAGTCATGCTAACGGACAGTCATGGTAAAAATCCGTCATGCTAACAGACAGTCATGCTAATAGACTGTCATACTGACAATCCATCATGCTAACAGACTGTCTAGGTAACAGTCTATCATGCTAACAGTCCGTCATGTTAACAAACCGTCATGCTAACAGTCCATCATGCTAACAGACAGTCATGCTAACAGTCCGTCATGCTAACAGTCCGTCATGCTAACAGTCAGTCATGCTAACAGTCAGTCATGCTAACAGTCAGTCATGCTAACAGTCCATCATGGTAAAAATCCGTCATGCTAACAACAGTCATGCTAACAGTCCATCATAGTAACAAACCGTCAAGCTAACAGACTGTCATGCTAACGGACAGTCATGCTAACAGACCGTCATGCTAGCGGACAGTCATGCTAACAATCTGTCAAGCTAACAGACAGTCATACTGACAATCCATCATGCTAACAGACTGTCATGCTAACGGACAGTCATGCTAACAGACCGTCATGCTAGCGGACAGTCGTGCCAACAATCCGTCAAGCTAACGGACAGTCATACCGACAATCCATCATGCTAACAGTCAATCATGCTAACACACAGTCATGCTAACAGTCAGTCATGCTAACAGTCAGTCATGCTAACAGACAGTCATGCTAACAGTCAGTCATGCTAACAGTCCGTCATGGTAAAAATCCGTCATGCTAACAACAGTCATGCTAACAGTCCATCATAGTAACAAACCGTCAAGCTAACAGACTGTCATGCTAACAGACCGTCATGCTAGCGGACAGTCATGCTAACAATTCGTCAAGCTAACGGACAGTCATACTGACAATCCATCATGCCAACAGACTGTCATGCTAACGGACAGTCATGCTAACAGACCGTCATGCTAGCGGACAGTCATGCTAACAATCCGTCAAGCTAACAGACAGTCATACTGACAATCCATCATGCTAACAGACTGTCATGCTAGCGGACAGTCATGCTAACAATCCGTCAAGCTAACGGACTGTCTAGGTAACAGTCTATCATGCTAACAGTCCGTCATGCTAACAGACCGTCATGCTAACAATCCATCATGCTAACAGTCCGTCATGCTAACAGGGCGCTGTATTTGTGCAGGAGTGAATAAACGTTTTAATCTACGTTTAAAATGCCCATCAGAGAAAGCTCCAAAACACATTAAACCCAGAAGCTGCTTCTGTGGAATAACGTCCAACCATCTGTTTCAGTGGCTGATGATGTTTGAATCTGTTTGGGTCGTAACTCAGCGGTTTGTTGCTACGATTCAGGAATAAAGGTAGCGTGCAGAGATGCTAATGACCTGACCTTTGACCTCTGCTTCAGGACTCTGAGGATCCCCTGGAAGTCGTCGAGTTGCAGGAATCCGTCTTTGTTTCTAACCTGAGAGCTCAGAAGGACAGAGATGGTGAGTTCCTGCAGTTGTCTGCGCAGTCGTCTGCGCTGCGGCATCCTCTCCTGGTCGATCACCTCTGTGTGTGGCTTTCAGCATACGCGGCGCTGCACTGCGTCAACGTGGCGCTGCATGGGAGTGACCCCCGCCACACCGTCAGCTGCTTGATGAACAGCGAGCTGCAGCTCCCGCAGGTGTTCCCGTCTGCTGCTGACCTGTACCACCGAGAGCTGCAGCAGCTGCAGAGCCGGACTGCGCAGGTACACGCCGCCGCAGCCACGCCCAGCCCACGCAGGGATCCCTTTATTCATTTCCTCCGGTCTCCTTTAGGGGGCGCTAAAGCAGGAGGAGCTGTTTGTTGCAGTAGAGATGTTGTCCGCCGTGGCGCTCATCAACAACGCGCTGAGGATGCGACAGCAGCAGCAGTTCAGCGCCGCGCTGGTCTGTCCGTCTGCAGGAATCTCTGATGTAGACGCCGACCTGCTGCTCAGGTGTGATGCTGAATACCTGCTTCTGTCTCGACTACCTATGGCGCTGTGACGTGTCCATTATGTCACTCGTCTGCAGGTACTTTGATCACCTGACTGAGGTAAAGCAGAGGGCGGGGCTAGATCTGCTGAGCTGGAATCAGCTGCAGGAGGGAATCGACCACGTCAATAACGCAGTGAAAGAGGAACACCAGCGTATGTAAACAAAAACATTTAAAACAGTGAGGTGTGAACACAACAGTAACAAACACCTGGACAAACCTGAACTCACCTCAACTTGACAGGAAACTCCAACAACATGGCAAACACAGTAACATCTGTATTCTCTATATCCTCATGTCCTCTCGGTCCTCCTGCCTTCTGCAGAGCTGCTGGCCGTCAGCTCCATCAACAGAGCGGTGATGACAGCAGACAAGCAGCAGCTGCTGTCTGCTCTGCTGCTGCCCTCCTGTGGGCTGGAGGACATCTCACCTTCAAACCTGAGCAGATACCTGACTCTGCTGAGCAGGGCCAGGTTGCACAAAGCACAGGTAAGCTTCCGTGGGAACCAGCACACCCGTCCTTTACAAAAGTCATGAGAGGTCACCTGTTCTGTTCATCAGGTGAGCGGAGACCCTGAAGCAGAGCTGTGGTTGGGCGACGTTAAAGCTGCAGTGAAGCAGGCGAACCAGCAGAGCCAGAAAGCTCTGAAGCGTGAGTTTGAAAAGTTCTGGATCCTATTCTGATGAACCTAAAAGTAAAGATGAAGTCTGACCCAGCAGAGAACCTCTGAGCTCATACTCAGACTGATTTCATGTGAACGGACTGTCCTGCAGTGTGTTTGGCAGTGGCGGCGGTGAACCAAGCGGTGAAGGAGAACCAGATTAAGCAGACGCTTCGAGTTCTGGCTTTACCTGAGCTGCAGCTGCAGGAGCTTCTGTCCGACTGTGCTAAAGAATACCAGAGACAGCTAAACGTGCTGATGACACAGCGGACATGCTCAGGTAACACTATTGCTAACGTGACTGTTATAGTAACATGTTCAGGCAACTCTAATGCTGATGTTATAGTAACACAGTCAGGTAACACTAAAGCTGACGTTACTCTTATAGTAACACGCCCAGGTAATGCTAACACTAACGTTACTGTTATGGTAACACGCCCAGGTAACTTTAACGCTGATGTTACTGTTACAGTCACATGTTCAGGTAGCACAGTAAAGTTCCAATCATTCTCAGGTGAGCTGTTGGCTTTTCCCACACAGACCAAGCTAATATTCATGCTGATACTGTCTAATAACACTGCGGAAACACAGAGGACTCACTGAGGTGAAGGTGAAACGTTTTCAGGAATCCGCAGATGGAGATGAAAGTGTTGCTCAGTAACAGAATCCCAGCATGTTTCCACCTGTGGTTAGCATCATGGTGTGGGCCTTCCTGTAGCATTACAGGCTTTCATAACTAACCTGTGAGCGTCTTACCTGAGGACTCTTCAGGTGCATTGGAGGAGTGACGACTCACCAAAAGCTTTCTCTGTGTCTTCAGGAGACAACAAGAGTCCGTGGGTCCAAATGGAACTTCAGGATGGCTCCACCTACTTTTTTCACTTGAAAAACCTAAAGGGAAGCTGGGAAGCTCCGGACAGATTCATTCCTAACAGTGTGTTCATAAACCAGCAGGAGATTCAGGTGAAGAGAGCTCACCACCATCAGGAACGTCCTTCTGTCAGGTTTCTTCTAAAGCCTTTGGCACCCCCTGCAGGAAGTGGTGAGCAGGGTTTCGACGGCGCACACGCGCAACGTCCTGTGGCAGAGCAGAGAGGCGGTCATTGTCGGGCTGCAAGCACGTTTTCGGGGTTTCCTCGTCAGACAGCAGCTGCAGACTCGCTGCCATTACCTGCAGAGACACTCACCTGCTGCTGTCGTCATACAGGTGAGCTTGAAGGCATCGCCAGTCTCTCTGGGATCCTGCTGTGTTGTTTATGATGGGTGCAGCAAAGAAAAACCTGCAGATGGGACTGTTTCTCTTAAAAGTTTCAATAAAGCTTTTCAATCATTTCAACGAAAGCTGTAGGACACGGGTCAATGTCGAGGTCTGTTGTGTAATCACTTTAAGTCCACCAGATTATTATTGTTATACCGGATATTATTGTTATTATGGTGACACGGTTCCGCTCTCTTTGGGGTCCAGATGACCCCACTTTTAATGTAAACAAACCAAGGAGAGCGGAAGCGATAAAGAGGCAAAGAGGTCAGATATAATGACATTGCTGTGGGCGGCCGTGGTGCAGCGGTAGGGCGGTCGACTGCGGGTTTGATTCTCGCCATCAGTGTGAATGGGTCTGTGACTGCAGCGCTTTGGGCCTTCGAAGGAGGGTAGAAGTGCTAGTATACACCATTTACCATCACCCCCCCCCCAACTCATGGTGCAGGAAGGAATAAACAGAACAGGATAAATTAACAGAAGAACAACCACGAAGACAGACAGAAACCAACACTTCACAGGAATGGTATCCCACAATTCCTATCACTGCCAGATCTGACAGCAGGCCGAATGTGTCTCTGATACTTCAATAGAACTACAATTCCTATCATGCAGTGCGTCAGCTGCCTTTCTAGACAGCAGTGTAGCCAGAATGAGCAGCTGGGCTGTTCAGATCACCTGGGGGGTGGGGGGGTTTGGATTGGTTTGGCACCTCCTTATGGAAAACCTGTCTCAGGTGAGCCAGAGACTCCAGCCTTGATCTGGTGACCTAAAACTTCCGTCCTAGAATAAGACTAATAATCATGTTTGATCGTCGTCGTTGTTACTAGCTGGACTGATGGTTTTCCTGATCCTGGTTCAGGCCAACTGGAGGAGGTTTGTCCAGCAGAGGGCGTACCGACGGCGACTGCGGTTCCTCTCCATGAACTGGCGGGCGGCGGTGAAGGTCAGAACCTGAAGCTCGGCTGTAACGGATCAGAGGGATTAGCTTTGCTCTCGTTTGCCTCCGTCCTGCTGCTCCCTCATGTCCTGAACTCTCCGGTCTAGATCCAGTCTGTGGTCCGGATGTGGTTGGTGAGAAGACTATACCGGGACCGGCTCCGGTTCTTCAGATGTAACGTAAGCCTCGTTCCAGTTCATCTCATTGGTCCGTTCAGAGCGGTTCTGCTGGTGGATCTGCAGAACTCTTTCAGGTCAGCTGATCTCTATGGCTTTGTGTCGGCCAATCAGAGAGCAGTCTGTGTGTGGGGCTCGTTGATAGGTTGCTGCAGTGGTGAAGATCCAGGCGTTCTTCAGAGCGAGCAGAGCGCGGCACGAGTACCGGATGCTGGGTCAGTTCCTGCGTCTGATTTGTTGAAACCAGACTCTTCTGCTGCAGAGATGAAGAACCTCCTTTCACCTCTTTCAGTTCACTCCACGGCGCCCCCTCTGTCTGTGGTCAGGAAGTTCCTTCACCTGCTCGACATGAGTGACGGAGACATCCGAGAGGAGGCGGAGCTTCTGCACCTCAGGGAGGAGGTGGTGAGGAGCATTCGCTTCAACCGACAGCTGGAGGCGGACCTGGACCTGATGGACCTGAAGATCGGTCTGCTGGTGCGGAACCGAGCCACGCTGCAGGTGAGAGCGCTGACCGATGTCCGGACCAATGACGCCGCTCCGCTGAGACCCCGCCCCCTCTGAACAGGAAGTGGTGTGTCACTGCAAGAAGCTTACCAGGAAGACCAAGGAGCAGCTGTCAGACATGATGGACGTGGAGAGGAGCAAAGGGATGAAGGCCCTGAGCCGGAAGAGGAGGGAAAGGCTGGAGGCCTACCAGCACCTGTTCTACCTGCTGCAGGTGAGTTTCTTCTTTACTGATGGATCCACATGGAGAGCAATCTGCAGAATCCTCTTTGCTCGTGAAGATGAAGATCATTTTTTTATTATTCCAGTAATATGTTTGTTTACGAGAGAGGGGGTCGAGGTTCTGCCAACTTACCTCTCAGAACCAGAACAGAATCGGATCAGGTAGTGCTGGGCGATATGGAAAAAAATCTATATGTCATGATATAAAATAGTTTAGATCACGATACGATAAATATCACAATATACAGTAATAAATCATATTTTCAGCTGATGTTGCGGCAGCTTTTGTGAAAAGTTGTGACAAAAGTTGCAATGTTTTGTCATTATGCTACACTTTTTTTGTTTTTTATATAACTAGTTTAATGGTGTTACTGTTGGGGGAGTGAGCAAAAACAGTGTTTTTTCTTCTATGTTTTTTGGTTGTTTGAAAACAATTTTTTCGATTTTTGTTCTTAAGTGTGAATGTGTGTCTATAAGTCAGTTGCTCTCATATTTGCTGTACCCCAAACATTATCCACATTTCTTTCCACCTTAAGTTATGGGCAAAGGTCTTTCAATTCATGTGAATATACAATCTCAGAGCGTGGCTTACTTATAATAAACCAAATATTGTCACAATATCAGAAACCTGGCTTTCTGATGGCATCACTGACTCTTCTATTCCTCTTGAAAATGTTTCTTTGTACAGGGCTGACAGAGGTTCCAGGGAGTGTCCACGTATATTTTGTCAAATATCTAGATTAATTATACCTAAAGTGAAACCGGTATTGTTTGAAGGAATTTTCATTGAAGTTATCTTACATACTAATAAGAAAATCATAATTGGCAACATTTATCGTCCTCCATCTTCTCCAAAACTTGATTCAGTCAGAAATATTTTATCTACCATTTCATCTTTGGGAGATTCTAAGGAACTTATTTTGTTTGGTGATTTTAATTTAGATTGGACAGATCCCTCAGATTCATCTGAGTGTAACTTATTTAGTGGATTAAATTTGACTCAAATTATTAAGGAACCGTCCAGAGTGACTTCTACTTGTCAATCTCTTCTTGATTGGATTTTAGTTTCTCATCCAAATAGAATAGCCTCCTCTGGAGTTCTTTCTGACAGCCTCAGCGATCATTCTATCATTTATTGTAAATGGAAAATAGCAGCACCTCATAAACCTCCAAAGTTTCTTAAGATTCGTAATACTCAATCTTTTAACTCTGATTCCTTTATACATGATTTGCAAGAGATAAACTAGAAAAGACTTAACTTAATACCTGATATTGAAACTGCTTGGAACTTTTTCTACTCTGAACTGACTCAAGTTATAGATAAACACGCTCCTTGGACCTCTATTAAGGTCAAAGGACACCATCTACCTTGGGTGAATGGTGACCTTATTAACCTTTTCAAACAGAGGGATAGAGCTTGGTGTAAACATAAGCAGTCTAAACTGCCAGGTGATTGGGAGGAATACAAGCGTTTACGCAATATATGTACAACTAAGACAAGAAATGCTAAAGCAAATTATTACAACAACTGTTTATCTAGTGACTTTAACAACCCAAAACAATTCTGGAAAAAATGAATTCTTTATTTAGTGCATCTTCAAGTACTTTTAATAATATGATGATCAATGAAGTTGTTAATGATCCACTAGTGATTTCAAATGCTTTTAGCAAACATTTTTCCCAATTACCCGAGGTTCAATCTTCTCTGTATCTCTCTGAACATGATCTCAATCCTCAACCTTCTAATGGTTCTTTTGTGTTTGAATTTGTAAGCCCAGCTGATGTGTCACAAGTCATAAGTAAGTTGTCTGTCAGCAGTGGTTCTGGTCCAGATGGTACTGAGACTAAGTTCTTCAAATTAGCATCTTCTGTTTTAGCCTCTCCTCTTGCTGAACTTTTCAATTTGTCTTTTTCGACTTGTGCTGTTCCACTTGCATGGAAATGTGCCAAAGTAATTCCCTTACACAAAAGTGGTGATCCCCAAAATTTAAATAATTATCGTCCCATTTCAATTATTAACAATGTGGCTAAAGTTTTTGAAACACTTGTTTTTAATCAACTATCTAATTTTCTTGCTTCAAACAACATTCTCTCTCAATACCAGTCAGGATTCAGAAAACACTTTTCTACAACTACTATTGAAATTTACTAATGATATCTACTCTAACTTTGATAATAATATGTGCTCAGGCACTATCTTCTTGGACCTCTCCAAAGCATTTGACTCGGTTGATCATTACCTTCTTTTGGATAAATTATTTGCAATCGGTCTTTCGCATTCTTCTCTTGTCTGGTTTAATTCTTAACTTCATCATCGTCGTCAGTGTGTATCTATTAGTGGATCTCAGTCGGATTTCACTGGTGTTCCCCAAGGTTCTTCTTTGGGGCCACTTCTGTTTTCAATTTTCATCAATGACCTTCCAAATTCATGTTCTACCTGTAATATACATCTTTATGCTGATGATACAATAATTTATTGCTTCAAACCAAACATCACTGACATTAACAACTGCTTACAGCATGACTTTGACTCAGTGCAACATTGGTTGACTTCAAATAAGCTTATTTTGAATAAAACAAAATCATATTCCATGCTTTTTCCGACTAATACAATAAACCCTCATGGATTAAATCTCAATTTGCTTTTTTTGGACTCTTCTCCTTTAGTTGAAACTAAAGCTTTTAAATATCTTGGTGTCTGGTTTGAACCTAATTTATCCTTCAAACACATATTCAGTCAATCACCAGTAAATTAAACTACTGTCTTAAATCACTCTATCAATCAGTTCACTGCTTTAACTTTCATATAAGAAAAAGAATAATTTCACTATTGTTACTCCCTATTTGGATTATGCCGATATAATTTACTTAAATGCTCCTTCAGCCTGCTTAAACTCCCTTAATGTTATCTACAACTCTGTGTCGCTTTGTTCTCTGCTGTCCCTGTACTACTCATCACTGCGTACTGCTTCATTACCAGCTAGAAGACAATTTCACTGGCTTCAATTTTATTTTTAAATGCATTTATTTTGATCTTCCTTTTTATTTGAAACAGTATCTTGTTCCTTTTAGTTCTCAACATCATTTACGCCATAACAATCAGGTATTCTTTTGTGTTCCAAGACACAAAAAACTCTCAGGGAAAAATGCTTTTTGTATCAAAGCCCCCAATGACTGGAACAACCTTCCCATTTCTCTACGATCCATTACATCTGTCTTTGTTCAAGAAAGCTCTGTTAAGCCATCTCAAACATACTTGTGTTTGTTTTTAGATTTAGAATGTTTTGTACATTGCTTTTGCTTTATCTGCCTATGAGCTGCTTGTTCTTATATCAGCTGTTCCATGTTCCATCTCTAGGGGTTTATCCTCCAATTTCAGTTTAAATGCATAAAAATAAATAAATACATAAATAATATAATATTGTTTTGAAAAGCGCCTAAAAAATGTAAATTAT
>NW_023416903.1:176093-178377 GCF_002922805.2 Oryzias melastigma | reverse complement strand
GGAATTCAGTTTCTCTAGGTGGTCATTCTGATCTGGTTTAATGGATAAATACAACTGTGTATCATCCTATGAGCTGCTTGTTCTTATATCGGCTCAGTATTTTCTTCTTTCTTTTATTTATTTTTTATTTTATTTTATATTTTTTCTGAGCTTTGTAGATGTGTTTATTTTTACTTTCTCTATTATTATGTTGGGTAGGGGTGGATACTGAGAGCCTGTTCTGTTTTGTGTGTGTGTGTGCGTTTATTATGTGTATTTATTATTTGTTTCTATTATCTTGTTTGACTGCTACTCTGTCATTTGTTATTGTTCTTGAAACGGAGGACCCCCTTGATAACGAGATGTTCCACCTCTAGGGGTTTATCCTCCAATTTCAGTTTAAATGCTTAAAAATAAATAAATACATAAATAATATAATATTGTTTTGAAAAGCGCCTAAAAAATGTAAATTATGAAATAAACTTCACATTCTCATATTCCAACTCTTTTTATTGTGACACATGCTCTAGGAAAAGACTTCATCACCGCGATATACCATGCTGCTGCGCTGTCATTGAACTTGAATAGAACTGTGAAACACACAATGAACTTTTGGTTCTTGCTGCTCATAGTAACACAAATCAATGAAACTTTGAAAACATTGTGCTTCATGTACCATATGATCCACATCATCTCAAACATCCAAATCTTATTGTCCGATTGAATTCTCCTCCTTTGGAAGAAGACAGGTGGAGGTTTGTGTGTCGGATGAAACCGGCATCATTTCCTCACGTCTGCAACAGGTCGTTTCTGAAAGCTTCAGGCTGAAAACACTTTAGATGTCATTGAGATTTTCTGACGCCAGTCATGTTTACTCCTCATCAGATATGTACTCGATTACAATTAGTCATGAATACCTGGATAAACCAGGATTACTGTCACCTCTGAAAACCGCTACAGTGAAAGTCCAGTTCCTAAACTGAGTCCAGCAGAACTAAAACTGGTCTGACACTTTTCCTTTAAACATTTCTCAACAATTACTATTCAGCCTGATCAAGACCTGAGGATTAGTTCCTGGATTGAGGATCAGTTTCTGGTTTGTGGATCAGCATCTGGGTTGAGGATCAGTTGTTCTCTTGAGGATCAGTTCATCGATTGAAGATTATTTCCCGTCTTGAGGATCAGTTTCTGTGTGAGGATTACTTCCTGGATTGAGGATCAGTTCTTGGATTGAGGATCAGTTCTTGGATTGAAGATCAGTTCCCAGATTGAGGATAAATTTCTGGATTGAGGATTAGATCCTGGGTTGAGGATCAGTTGCTCTCTTGAGGATCAGTTCATGGATTGAGGATTAGTTTATAGTTTATATTAAGTTTATATCCATAAAAGACGTTTTCGAAGAGGAAAAGCCCTTCAGTTACAACAGCATTTGCAAAGTAAGAACTCACAGCAGTTTTGGAAAGAGATTAACAAGCTTGGGCCTAAAAGGAAAAAGCCAATTCCACATGAAATAGTCGCAGATATGGGGGAGTCTTTATTTACAACTGAGCAAGTATTGAACAGGTGGCAGATGGATTATAGTACCTTATTTTCATGTAACAGCACCCACATGTTCAATGACCAGTTTCTAGATGACATTTGCAAAGCAAAAATGTTGATTGAAGACAGGAGCCTATGTCCATCTCTGCCCTGCTTTAATGATTTGCTAAACCAGGAAATTACTGTGGAAGAGGTGCAGATTGTTATTGCAAAGACTAAACCATATAAAGCTGTGGGTGTGGATGAGATCTCTAATGAGGTTCTCAAATGTTCCAAGCTGCTAGAACCTCTGCATTGTTTATTTACATATTGTTTTCAAACTGGTTTTATACCATCAGTGTGGTATCAGTCAATCATCAAGCCCATCCCCAAGTCCTCTCAAGCAGACCCAAGAATCCCTCTGAATTATAGAGGCATTAGTTTGATGAGCACTGTTTATAAAGTATTCTCTGGTCTCCTAAACAATCGGCTCTGTGAATTTATAGAAGTGAATAAAATTCTGGTGGATGAGCAAAATGGATTCAGGAAAAACAGAGCGTGTATTGATCATATTTATGTTTTGTCTTCGCTGGTGAGAGCAAGACTCCAGGAAGGCAAAAACACTTTTGTTTGCTTTGTTGATTTCAAAAAAGCTTCCGATTGGATACATAGAGACCTTCTAGAATATAAATTAACCACGTGTGGCATTGATGGTAATTTTTATAAATGCATTAAAGCCCTGTACAAGGCTCCTTTGGCTTGTGTGCAGGTGAATGAGTTAAGAACA
>NW_023416903.1:171166-174495 GCF_002922805.2 Oryzias melastigma | reverse complement strand
CAATTACTATTCAGCCTGATCAAGACCTGAGGATTAGTTCCTGGATTGAGGATCAGTTTCTGGTTTGTGGATCAGCATCTGGGTTGAGAATCAGTTCATGGATTTAAGATTAGTTCCTGGGTTGAGGATCAGTTCGTGGATTGAGGATCAGTTTCTGGTTTGAGGATCAGTTGCTGGGTTGAGGATCAGTTGCTGGGTTGAGGATCAGTTCGTGGATTGAGGATTAGTTCCTAGGTTGAACATTAGTTCCTAGGTTGTGGAACAGCTCCTGGATTGAGGATTAGTTCCTGAGTTGAGGATCAGTCTCTGGATTGAGGATTAGTTCCTTAGTTGAGGATCAGTCTCTGGTTTGAGGATTAGTTGCTGGGTTGAGGATCAGTTCGTGGATTGAGGATCAGTTTCTGGTTTGAGGATCAGTGTCTGGGTTGAGGATTAGTTCCTGGGTTGTGGATCAGTTGCCAGATTGAGGATAACTTCCCGGATTGAGGATTAGTTTCTGGATTGAGGATTAGATCCTGGGTTGAGGATCAATTACTAGATTAACCCTTCCGCTCTCCTTAGTTTGTTTACATTAAAAGTGGGGTCATCTGGACCCCCCAAGACAGTGCGCTGAACAGGATTAGTTCCTGAGTTGAGAATCAGTTTCTGGATTGAGAATCAGTTTCTGGATTGAGAATCAGTTTCTGGATTGAGGATTAGTTCCTGGATTGAGGATCACTTTCTGGTTTGAAGATCAGTTTCTGGATTGAGGATTAGTTTCTGGATTGAGGATCAGTTCCTGGATTGAGGATTAGTTTCTGGTTTAAGGATCAGTTGCTGGGTTGAGAAAAAGTTCCCGTCTTGAGGATCAGTTTCTGTGTGAGGATTAGTTTTATGGCTTAAGAATCAGTTCATGGATTGAGGATTAGTTTATGGGATGAGGATTAGTTCCTGGGTTGAGGATTAGTTTCTGGTTTGTGGATCAGCATCTGGGTTGAGAATCAGTTGATGGATTGAGGATCAATTTCTGGATTGAGGATTAGTTCCTGGGTTGAGGATCAGTTGCTGGGTTGAGGATCAGTTCATGGATTGAAGATCAGTTGCTGTCTTGAGGATCAGTTTCTGTGTGAGGATTACTTCCTGGATTGAGGATCAGTTTCTGGATTGAGAATCAGTTTCTGGATTGAGGATTAGTTCCTGGATTGAGGATCAGTTGCTGTCTTGAGGATCAGTTCATTGATTGAGGATTAGTTTATTGGCTGAGGATCAGTTTCTGGATTGAGGATCAGTTGCTGGGTTGAGGATCAGTTCCTGGATTGAGGATTACTTCCTAAATTGAGGATTATTCCCTAGGTTGAGGATCAATTCCTGGGTTGTGAATCAGCTTCTGGATTGAGGATTAGTTCCTGGGTTGAGGATCAGTCTCTGGTTCGAGGATTAGTTGCTGTTTGGAGGATCAGTTCGTGGATTAAGGATTAGTTTCTGAGTTGAGGATCAGTTTCTGGGTTGAGGATCAGTCAGTGGATTGAGGATTAGTTCCTGGGTTGAGGATTAGTTCCTGGGTTGAGGATCAGTTTGTGGATTGAGGATTAGTTCCTGGTTTGAGGATTAGTTGCTGGGTTGAGGATCAGTTTGTGGATTAAAGATCAGTTTCTGGTTTGAGGATCAGTGTCTGGGTTGAGGATCTGTTTGTGGATTGAGGATTAGTTCCTGGGTTGTGGATCCGTTGCCAGATTGAGGATAAATTCCCGGATTGAGGATTAGTTTCTGGATTGAGGATCAATTACTAGATTAAGGATCAGTCCCATGATTGAGGATCAGTTTGTGGATTGAGGATCAGTTTGTGGATTGAGGATCAGTTGCTGGGTTGAGGATCAGTTCTTGGATTGAAGATCGGTTTCTAGATTGAGGATTAGTTCCTGGATTGAGGATCAGTTTCTGGTTTGAGGATTAGTTCCTGGGTTGAAGATCAGTTGCTGGGTTGAGGATCAGTTCTTGGATTGAAGATCGGTTTCTGGATTGAGGATTAGTTTCTGGATTGTGGATCAGTTCCTGGATTGAGGATTAGTTCCTGGATTGAGGATTAGTTTCTGGGTTGAGAAAAAGTTCCCGTCTTGAGGATCAGTTTCTGTGTGAGGATTAGTTTTATGGATTGAGAATCAGTTCTTGGATTGAGGATTAGTTCCTGGATTGAGGATCAGTTCCTAGGTTTAGGATTACTTCCTGGATTGAGGATCAGTTTCTGGATTGAGAATCAGTTCTTGGATTGAGGATCAGTTCTTGGTTTGAAGATCAGTTTCTGGATTGACGATCTGTTTCTAGATTGAGGATTAGTTCCTGGATTGAGGATCAGTTCATGGATTGAGGATTAGTTTATGGGCTGAGGATCAGTTTCTGCTTTGAGGATCAGTTGCTGGGTTGAGGATCAGTTCGTGGATTGAGGATTAGTTCCTAGGTTGAGGATCAGTCTTTGGTTTGAGGATTAGTTGCTGGGTGGATGATCAGTCCGTGGATTGAGAATTAGCTCCTGGGTTGACAATCAGTTCCTGGGTTGACAATCAGTTCCTGGGTTGACAATCAGTTCCTGGGTTGACAATCAGTTCCTGGGTTGACAATCAGTTCCCAGATTGAGGATAAATTCCTGGTTTGAGGATTTGTTTCTGGATTTTGGATCAGTTTCTGGATTGAGGATCAGTTTCTGGTTTGAGGATCAGTTGCTGGGTTGAATATCAGTTCGTGGATTGAGGATTAGTTATTAGGTTGAGGATTAGTTCCTAGGTTGTGGATCAGCTCCTGGATTGAGGATCAGTTCGTGGATTGAGGATTAGTTCCTGGGTTGACAATCAATTCCTGGGTTGTGGATCAGTTCCCAGATTGAGGATAATTTCCCGGGTTTGAGGATTAGTTTCTGGATTGAGGATTAGTTCCTGGGTTGAGGATCAATTAATAGATTAAGGATCAGTCCCATCATTGAGGACCAGTTTGTGGATTGAGGATCAGTTCCCGTCTTGAGGATCAGTTTCTGTGTGAGGATTAGTTCAATGGATTGAGAATCAGTTCCTGGATTGAGGATTAGTTTATGGGATGAGGATTAGTTCCTGGGTTGAGGATTAGTTCGTGGATTGAGGATTGGTTCCTAGGTGGAGGATCAGTTTCTGGTTTGTGGATCAGTTTCTGGATTAGTTTCTGGTTTGAGGATCAGTTGCTGGGTTGAGAAAAAGTTCCCGTCTTGAAGATTAGTTTCTGTGTGTGGATTAGTTTTATGGATTGAAAATCATTCCTGGATTGAGGATCAATTCATGGATTGAGGATTAGTTCGTGGATTGAGGATTAGTTTCTGGTTTGAGGAT
>NW_023416903.1:166705-171105 GCF_002922805.2 Oryzias melastigma | reverse complement strand
AGCCGGTTTATGTTCGTATGCAGGTGAATTTTGTCTTTGTCTTTGTTTCAGACGCAGCCGCTCTACCTGGCTCAGGTGATCTTCCTGATGCCTCAGAGTCGCTCCACCTCCTTTATGGAGATGTTGGTGTTTAGCCTCTTCAACTACGGCTCCGACCACAGAGACGCCTTCCTGCTGCTGCAGTTGTTCACCGCGGCGCTGCGATATGAGATCAGGTAACCTTCTGGCGACGATCACCTGAGGAATGTCGGCGTTCTCTAACGAGACGTGTTTCCACAGCTTGAAGGTCGCTCAGCCTCAGGACATCGTTACGGGGAACCCCACCATCATCAAGATGATGGTGAACTTTTACCGCCACGCTGACGGTCAGAACCCGCTCCGGGAGGTGCTTGGTCCGGCTCTGCAGGACCTGCTGCTGGACAGAGCCCTCAGCATCAGAACGGACCCAGTGGAGGTTTACAAGTCCTGGATCAATCAGACTGAGACCCAGACTGGACTAAAGAGGTTAGAGTGCTGTCACCTGGAATCCAGGTGATCAGTCTGATGGTGGTGAGGCTCACCTGCTTCACCTGCCTCACCTGTGTCTGACCAGCTCTTTACCGTACGAGGTTTCCTCTGGAGAGGCGCTGTCTCATCCGGAGGTCCAGAGAAGGATCGATGTGGCCGTGGTCAACCTGAAGAACCTGACGGACCGGGTCCTCAAGGCCATCACCTCCAACCTGCACAAAGTCCCGTAGGTCACCTGTCCGTGCCGCAAGTACCGGAGCATTCACCAAACCCCAGAAACTACCCAGAGTCCTGGCGTCTGTTTCTGGAAGGCTCGGTTCCCCTCAGAGTTCTGGAAGTTCTGGTTCCCCTTAGAGTTTTGGAGTCTAGAAGACTCGGTTCCTCTCAGAGTTCTGGCTCTGGAAGGCTTGGTTCCCCTCAAGTAGGGGTGTAACGGATCATGGATAATCTGTGGTCCATACGGATCAGAAGCCACGGCTCGGGACACGTGTGTACCGCGGACCACTCCAACGCCCACCCCCGTGCACACACCTCACGCTGGCATAACTTAAATCAATTGTCCGTTCACATCAACGGAATTCGCCTCAAATTCATGAAAATCCTCTTTGGTTTAACAAGCACTAAAGCAGCTGCTTGACGGTTATCTTAAAGTCTGTTCTTCTGAGGCTCCCGCTGCTGTGGGAGGAGCTTCCGTCAAAAACTTTTCTCGGCTTCATAATGAAGAACGTGGATCAACGCTGCTTCTCTGCAGGCAGAGGGGAGGGGCGGGGCTCCTCACCCAGGCGGTAGAGCGGCCGCGAGCTAAAAGGTCCGAACTGTGTCTGTGTTTCTCTAAAGTAGATGCAGACAGCGCACGCGGTTTCTAAAGTAACACATATGGATTTGTGATGGCGGTAACAGCAGTAACCTGTCCAAACTCTACGCTAAAATACACGAGATTCTAGCAGAGAGGTGTGCAGCGTCTGACCGTCCAGATGACACGTCTAGCCGTGTTATTGATTCAACAGGTGTGCATGCTATCGGTACACATGTGGAGCAGGTGAATAAAGTGTAGATTATCAAAGAAAAGTGGAGGAAATTTGAATGAAAGGAGGTGAAGTGAATATGGATACTGGCACTGTAACATAATGAACAATAAATAATGATTAACAGGATAAACATTAGTATTATGCATCAATAATAATAAATTACTTGTAGAAAGTGTAAAAGGAATTAAAATGCAGCATTCTGAATTTTTATTTACACAGTCTCTGTTCTTTGAAGTGTTTGATATACTCTGCATTTTAGCTCTTAGCTGGAGCTTTGTTATTGTTTTTCCCTAAAATATGTTATTGTAAAGAAACGTCTGTATTGTTAATTTTATTCTTATGTTTGAAAGGGCATTAAATTAATATATCGTGTTATTTCAAGAAAATGAAAATATATTTTTGTTTTAAAAACAGTTAAATATCGTAGATTACCAAGGTAATATAATTGTTTTTGGAATATTTTCCATGTCGTGATAAATCGGCATCATGAACAATGTATCGTGAATCGCATCGTATCGTGAATTACTCAGATTCCAACCCGATTGAAGTACTTTGTATGCTTATTGAATGTATGATTTGAAGCATTTCCAAAAATGTATTTAGCTTTTATCTTGTTGTTTTTTTGCTGGTTTTTTTTTTTCAGTGATCCGAAAAATTATCCGAAGAGTGAGTTATGTGATCCGTTACACCCCTACCCTCGAGGGTTCTGGTTATAGAAGGCTCGGTTCCCCTCAGAGTTCTGGTTATAGAAGGCTCGGTTCCCATAAGAGTTCTGGAGTCTGTAACGCCACCTGGGTGCTCAGAACCGGGTCTGAGGATCCTTGAAGGACTTTTCTTGGAACAATCCAGACCGAACCGGATCTTCTGGATTCAAACTGTTGATTGATTTGATGTTCAGTAAATTCATGTTTTATCTGGGCTGAAATGGACCAACAGACAGGTCAGGAACCTCCTCAGAACCTGCTGTTTTCAGGTGTTCTCCGTAGACCTTCAGACCTCCATCTTCCTGCGGGCGGGGTCATGTTTTAGTCTATCTGATGACTCCGCCTCCTCTTCTTCTTCTGCAGCTACGGTCTGCGCTTCTCGGCTAAAACCCTCCGAGACGCCCTGAAAACCAAGTTTCCTGAAGCTGGAGAGGACGAGCTCTACAAGGTAACCCCCCTGCTCCTACAGCCCCCCCACCCCCGAGTTCTCCCCTGACCCAAGCTCTGGTCCAGATCCTGAACTGGCAGATCTGACGGTTTATTTAATTTTTTTAAAACATTGCAAATGTATATCGGTCTAGAGATCGGCTATCCACCAACCAGACTTAAAAAAAAATACGTATCGGCCTTTGAAAACCCGTGAAGCTCCATCCTCTGGTTCTGACGACTCAGCGGTTCTGGTTTCCACTAAACGATGATCGGAGCGTTTGACGGTTCTGTCCCTCACAGATTGTTGGGAACCTGGTGTATTACCGCTACATGAACCCGGCCATCGTGGCTCCGGATGGGTTTGATGTTCTGGAGCGCTCCGCGGGCTCCGCCCTGCTGCCGGACCAGCGCCACATCCTGGGTTCTGTCGCTCGGATGCTGCAGCAGGTTGCTGCCAACAAGCACTTCCACGGAGACGGGTACCACATACGGGCCCTGAACCAGTACATCAGCCAGACCCACGCCAAGTTCTGGTGAGCCGGTACCAACAGCCGGTGCTAGTGTTTGGCTCGGCTGGACCTGACGGTTCATTTTCCAGGAGGTTCCTGCGGGCGGTCTGCGACGTTCCAGAACCGGAGCAGCACTTCAGTATGGACCAGTACTCGGAGCTGCTGATCCTTAACAGACCCGTCATCTACATGTCTGTGAGCGAGCTCCTGAACATGCACCAGGTGAGAACCAGACCGCACCGGACCGGACCTCGGCCTGCTGGTTCCTCCTGACCTTCCGCCTCTCTCTGCAGCTGCTGTTGGACCACCAGGAGGTTCTGTGTCCGGACAGGTCGGACCCTCTGAAACTCATTCTGAAGGACCTGGGCCCGGTTCCCCCCCTGGAGGACCTCGTTGGTACTGCAGCAGGTAGGTGTCTCTGATGACGGTTCCACCTGTGGCAGGAGTCAACGTGTCTGTCCTCCTCAGAGGCAGAGCTCAGTAGGATGGAGGTTTCTCTGACGCTGACCAACAAGTTTGACATTTTCAACGACGCCACGGAGGAGAAAGACGCCAAAGGACTGCTGCTCAGGTAGCTCCGCCCACCGTCTCACCTGTTCATAAACCCCACACACCAGCTGAGGACTTTATTTTTTCAGCACCAAGCAGCTGATCGTGGATGTCATCAGGACGCAGGCAGGAGACTGTCTCAGTGACATCCTGAGGACACAGACCTCACCTGCCCAGGTGAGGTACCTGTAACCCCCTCCAGGCCTCTCGGGCCTCTAGAGTACGGTCGTAGCAGTGAACAGCCGTTCTGTGAGGAAACAAACATGATCTGCAGAAAATCTCTGAATGTGAGCAGGTGTCACCACCTCCAATAAGAATCATTGTTTTTAGAACGTACACCTGAGTCGTTCGGTTTGGGTATGTGCACAGAATACGTGCACAGGATGCCTGTGCACGTATTCTGTGCACGTGTGTTTGGTTTGTGTTTATCAGTACGAACCCTTAAAGAAAAGCTGCTTTTCTCCACGTCAGAATCAGCTGATCATAAGTGGTTGAAGATTTATGATATTCAGGAGTCACTGCGACATTGTTGGTGTTACAGTTAACTACGGTGGCCCTGAAGGTTCAATCACAAAAAAAACATCAACCATAACCTTCTAAAGATCTCAATGAGAATTAAAATTCAATTTACAATTGAAACAACATAAATTTTTAGAAATCAAAATTCCACAAAC
>NW_023416903.1:160505-166699 GCF_002922805.2 Oryzias melastigma | reverse complement strand
AAAAAAAAAAAAAAGGTTTCAAAAAACGAACTTAATTTTCAGAAATCAAAAGGAAGCAAACATCTCTGATTGGCTGATGACGTCTGTCCATCATTTAGACAGTTATTTAGTATGAAGCTTAAACCAAAACATGAGTGTTACTGCTGACCCAACAGGCTATCAGAACGATTTCATTCTGGACAAAACTATGAAGTGATGCTGGATCTGAACTGATCATAAAACTTTTTTTTTTGTGATCAACATTTTTATTGATTCCACATTAAATACAACAACTAGTGTACATAAACAACAGAGCATTATCTGCTGACGGATGTCGTTTATATACGTGTAGAAAGTTTTCAAGGGAATGGATGCTACCAAGCTCTCCTCTAGCTCCCGCCATGAAACTGATCATTTTGAATTGAACCAGGCAGTTAAAGGCCTGAGTGTGAAGGCCCAATTGTAAAAGGTAAAATTGGGAAGGGAGAGACCTCCCTCTTTTCGATCACGTTGCATTGTGTGCAGTTTAATTCGAGGTCTCCTGCCATCCCGCACACACTTTGTAACAGCAGTTTGGAGTTTTTTCCAGTATTGATATGGCGGCGTGAGTGGGATCATTGAGCTAATGAAGTTCACTCTAGGTGAAATGTTCATTTTAATTACTGACACACGACTCCAAAGTGAATTCTTAGGCTTGGCCCACTTCTCCAGGTTTGAAGAAACCCTTATTAAGCATTTATTGAAGTTCTGTTTAATTATTTCAGAAATTGAAGGAAAGATTTCTATGCCGAGATGGGTAAATTGTTTAACAACTGGAACGAAGTGAGAGATTGTAGTGTTCAACACACTTTGGTGCAGCGGTAACAGAGCAGATTTCTGCCAACTGATCATAAAACTTTAAGTTTGTTTTAGTTTAAATGTCAGGTTTTTAGGACATAGTTTCTGCAGAGCCGCAGGAGGTCAGTAGACATTCAACTCTGAGTTGTGGGTGGGACTCTTGGTGTGAAGTAAGGCTGCCCCCATTTCTCATCATTCATCTGTTTACTTGCTCTCCTGCTAGCTTAGAGTCCCTTACACCCCTAAGCTAACATTAGCAGTTCAACAAAAACAGCAGCAACATTGTTTCTATCATCCGTATGGTTCTGATCCAGATTCCAGGTTCCAGATCGCAGCTCAGACCAGGAAAACAAACACTTTCATGGATCTGTTTGTCTGCATCAGAATGGGGGGTGGAGCTAGTAGATTAGGCCCCGCCCATTTCTCTAGCCGCCACAAATTTCAGCTTTTTCAAACTACAAGTTTTTATTTGAATAAAATAAATCCTCAGAAACTCAGTTTTAATCTGAAATTCTTTTATGTATGCATGAGAACCATGTTAAAAATACCAACAACACAAACTTCATTGGAGTGGGTCTTTGTTCATGTGATGTATGGTGATTGTTTCACATAAAGCTTCATGTTTACCGGTAAGTTAATTCAAGTCTTCGTGCTGATATTGACAGTAATTAAAACAGGAAGTGATAAAACTGCTGAGTTAACTACAACCTGCTGGGGCACCCAAGAACCACGTTTTAATCTAGAGCCCTGCCAGACCTCTGACCCACCTCGCTGTCTGACCTAAGCCCCTCCCCCTGCCACAGGAAGCCCATCATGATTGGTTGCTGCAGCATAGAGCGCGACAGGATGCACAAACGCCTGAGAAAATGAAGAGGAACCAGTCGCTGGTCGCCAACAGCAAGCTGAGCCTGGACGAGAAGAAGAGGAAGATCCTGCGGAGTCTTCGTCGACTGGAGACTCTCGGGGTGCTGACGCCGCCGCAGTCCGAGAACCAGATTCTCCAGCAGATCGCCATGGTCAGATCTTTCTTTCAGACGCTCCATGTGACTCTGGAGTGGGCGGGCTGTTCCTGCCAGCTGTGTAAATGTTTTTCTTGTTCAGGACATCCGAAACCAACGTCTGCGGCGGCAGCGGCGAGGGGCGGAGCTACAGAAGCTCTGTCAGACCCTGAACTGCCTGCAGCAGAAAAGCAACTTTCACAGCGAGCAGGTGGACTACTACAGACATTACATCACTTCCTGTTTGGACAAGCTGACCCCTCAGAGGTAGGACCTGCACTTCAGCATCACTTCAGACCGAACCAGAGCAAAGAAAAGCTCAGTCGGTTTCTAAAGGACACGCAAGGAAACGCGCTGTAGAGGAAGGAGTCAGTTCTGGTAGGACCAGGACCGAGTCACTTAATCAGAAACACCTGTCCAACTGAATCAGCCAATCAGACAGAGGGCAGCATCTCAATGCGTTCCAGTGTCCAGGTGGATCTAGATCAGCGGCCAGGTAGATCTAGATCTGTGGTCAGGTGGCTCTAGATCCATATCTAGGTGGATCTGAATCCGTGTCTAGGTGGATCTGGATCCGTGTCTAGGTGGATCTGGATCCGTGTCTAGGTGGATCTAGATCCGTGTCTAGGTGGATCTAGAATCGTGTCCAGGAGGATCTGAATCCGTGTCTAGGTGGTTCTTGATTCGTGTCCAGGTGGATCTAGATCCGTATCTAGGTGTATCTGGATCCATGTCCAGGTGGATCTAGATTTGTGTCCAGGTGGATCTAGATCATTGTCCAGGTGGATCTAGATTCATGTCCAGGTGGATCTACACCCTTGTCCAGGCGGATCTAGACTAGTGTCCAGGTGGATCTAGAATCATGTCCAGGTGAATCTAGACTCGTGTTTAGGTGGATCTAGATTCGTGTCCAGGTGGATCTAGAGTCGTGTCCAGGTGGATCTAGATCTGTGTCCATGTGGATCTAGACCCGTGTCCAGGTGGATCTTCACTAGTGTCCAGGTAGATTTAGATTCGTGTCCAGGTGGATCTAGACTCGTGTCCAGGTGGATCTGGACTCGTGTCCAGGTAGATTTAGACTCGTGTCCAGGTGGATCTGGACTCATGTCCAGGTGGATCTACACTACTGTCCAGGTAGATTTAGATTCGTGTCCAGGTGTATCTAGACTCGTGTCCAGGTGGATCTAGACCCGTGTCCATGTGGATCTAGATCTGTGTCCTGGTGGATCTAGATCTGTGTCCATGTGGATCTAGACCCGTGTCCAGGTGGATCTTGACTCGTGTCCAGGTGGATCTAGACCCACCTGAGCACGTGTCTAGATGGATCTAGACCCGTGTCCAGGTGGATCTAGACTCGTGTCCAGGTGGATCTAGACCCGTGTCCAGGTGGATCTGGACTCATGTCCAGGTGGATCTACACTAGTGTCCAGGTAGATTTAGATTCGTGTCTAGATGGATCTAGACTCGTGTCCAGGTGGATCTAGACCCGTGTCCAGGTGGATCTAGATTAGTGTCCAGGTGGATCTAGAATCATGTCCAGGTGGATCTAGACTCGTGTTTAGGTGGATCTAGATTCGTGTCCAGGTGGATCTAGAGTCGTGTACAGGTGGATCTGGACTTGTGTCCAGGTGGATCTACACTAGTGTCCAGGTAGATTTAGATTCGTGTCCAGGTGGATCTAGACTCGTGTCCAGATGGATCTAGACCTGTGTCCAGATGGATCTAGACCTGTGTCCAGATGGATCTAGACCTGTGTCCAGGTGGATCTAGACTCGTGTCCAGGTGGATCTAGATTTATGTCCAGGTGGATCTGGACTCGGGTCCAGGTGGATCTAGACTCGTGTCCAGGTGGATCTAGACCTGTGTCCAGGTGGATCTGGACTTGTGTCCAGGTGGGTCTAGATTTGTGTCCAGGTGGATCTAGATTTGTGTCCAGGTGGATCTAGATTTGTGTCCAGGTGGATCCAGATTCATGTCCAGATGGATCTAGACCTGTGTCCAGGTGGATCTAGACCTGTGTCCAGGTGGATCTAGATTTATGTCCAGGTGGATCTGGACTCAGGTCCAGGTGGATCTAGACCTGTGTCCAGGTGGATCTAGACCTGTGTCCAGATGGATCTAGATTTATGTCCAGGTGGATCTGGACTCGTGTCTAGGTGGATCTAGACTTGTGTCCAGGTGGGTCTAGATTCGTGTCCAGGTGGATCCAGATTCATGTCCAGATGGATCTAGACCCATGTCCAGGTGGATCTAGACCTGTATCCAGGTCAATGTTGTGTCCAGGATTTGTGTCCAGGTGGATCTAGACTTGTGTTCAGGGACAGTGTCGAGATGGTTCCGTCTAAAAACACTCTTCTGAACCCCCCCTCCCCCCTTTCCCACAGTAACTCAGCCAATAAGAAGACAGCAGATGCCAGAAAAAAGCTTCTTGCTCTGAGCTACAGCGCCACCCGGCTGCAGGAGAAAGGAGTACTGCTGGAAATCCAGGACCTACCAACTACACAGTGAGGACACGACACGACACAACAGAGACACACAAGAATGAGCTGAAGATGTTTCTGACAATGGAAGATGTTCCTGCAGGAGTTCAGAACATTGTTGCCTCTTCATGAAATCCTCAGAACTCTGAGCTGTCGCGGGAACGCGGCTCCTCTGTTGCAGGTTTAAGAATGTCGTGTTCGACATCGTTCCTGGGCCTGAGAAGGGAAGCTTCCACGTCAAAGCTCGGTTCCTCGGAGTGGAGATGGAAGAGTTCCTCCTAAAGTACCAGGTACTGGCCTCATATGCCTCATTTCCACCGAGTGGTTCAGACTGGATCGGGCCGGACCAGACTTTTTAGCTTTTCCATTACAGAATGGACCCGGCAAGCAGGTTCAACTGGGACCATTTTTAGACCTGCGTTGGTCGTTGGTCCATTGGAAAATAGAATGGACCCGCGGGGGCGGAGCTTCTGTTGTCACACAATGTAGTCCATTGATTGGTGGAAAGGTTTTACGACAACAGGAAGCGTCCGACCAGCGCTTTTCCAGACTCAAGATCCAATCTGAAAGTTCTGTCCTCTTTTTAGCTATACTTTTCTTAGCCCCGGTGTTGTACCTTTCCTGCTTTGTTTCACGACCGTGTTTGAGGGATGCGGGGGATTTCTTCTCCGGGCCGAAGAGCTGCTTCGTGAAACCAAAGAATCCGTCTCATATCTTAGAGGAATTTTTTATTGTTACTTTTCCTTGCACTGCCAATCGACAACAACTGTCGGCACGCTAACGCGCTGCCTTTTATTCCTTCTCTCCTCGCAATGCAAGCTGCTTCCCTCATGCACGCGCACAAGCGCTCCTTCCTGAGCTAAAACGCACAGGTTGAAGCATGCACACTCATTTCAAAACACCTGCGATCTTCTTGCAAAGAATAATTAATTCTTTACATACAGAATTTTACGTATTCACGGGGCTTGAGGACCGGAGACACGCACGGGCCCGCGCACACACTCTAGTTCCCGTCTCTGTCTCCCCGACCCCCACGGCTGAAGAATGTCCGGTACCGACCCAAACTCATCAAAAACACTTCTGATGTGCTTTAAAAAAAAAACATTTATTGAAGAACATTGGAGTGTTGATCAACATGAAGAGACTTTTTTTCCTTTTTAATTCAAAACAATAGACGGTTCTGCAGCGCAGCTCCAGATTATAATGATCCTCCACTTCTGAGTCAGCTGATCCAGCTTCTCTTTCCCTGTTTTAACGCGCAGCTACGTCATCAGTCTACACCCCGTATGGGCTTTCATGGTCCAACGCTCAATGGAAATGCTCACTCAAAATGCCAGGACTATTCAAGTCCGGACCGACCCGATCCAGTCCAGTCTAGACCACTCGGTGGAAACGAGGCAATAGTGACCCGGCGGCGTGCTGATGGCCGTGGACTGATGTGTGTGATGCTTTGCAGGACCTGCTGCAGCTGCAGTACGAGGGTGTGGCAGTCATGAAGATGTTCGACAAAGCCAAAGTCAACGTCAACCTCCTCATCTTTCTTCTCAACAAGAAGTTCTTCAAGAAATAGTGGGCGGAGCTCTCCAGCTGCCTCCTCCTCTCTGTGTCAGGATCCTGTGAACAGAGCGAGGCGTTTTTCTGAGACATAACCCACCTCAGAGTGGGGCATCAGTGTAACACTCCTATCTTTGTTTTCTCTGCACTCTAACACAAAGCTTATTCAACGCTGAGTCTTCTGTCCGTCAGGCAGCTGGACTGCAGGAACACTAACCACCGTCTGTGGGCGGGGCTTTTCTCTCAGATGTGATTGGTTACTGCATGATGAATCTATTCTTTTTTTAAGCTTTTTTCTGAGTCATTGTCTCTGTGTCCATGTTTGAATTTTCAAATAAACATCTAA
>NW_023416903.1:145933-160357 GCF_002922805.2 Oryzias melastigma | reverse complement strand
CGTTTTTCTGAGACCTAACCCACCTCAGAGTGGGGCATCAGTGTAACACTCCTAACTTTGTTTTCTCTGCACTCTAACACAAAGCTTATTCAACGCTGAGTCTTCTGTCCGTCAGGCAGCTGGACCGCAGGAACACTAACCACCGTCTGTGGGCGGGGCTTTTCTCTCAGATGTGATTGGTTATTGCATGATGAATCTATTCTTTTTTTAAGCTTTTTTCTGAGTCATTGTCTCTGTGTCCATGTTGGAATTTTTCAAATAAACATCTAAACATTTTACGGTGAATCTTTACGGTTCTGAAGTTTGAGCAGCACCATCTACTGGCAGAAGTGGGTGAGGGGGGGGGTAGCAAGTTAGATTCATTGACCCGGTTCTGCCAGCAGATGGCGCCCTCTGTAGCTCCACGGTGAACGCTCATTGGTTTGATGGGAAGTGTAGACCCAGGCTGATCAAATCTCAGATAGAAATCTGATCTGTGAACATTGATGAGGCCATGATGAAAGTCATAGAATATCTTGGTATTACCAACTGAACCTAATCGATTACATTCTCCAGTCATGGATATGATCAAGTAAAAGACAATGCTTGTTAAAGTCTTTCTGTCCGACGGATAGAGAGGACCGGTCTGCAGGCGTGTCTCACAGGCGTGTTCAGGAAGCGTGTTCTAGCATGTTCTAAACATGATTCATCTTTGATGACCCAATCTTCCATTCTGATGAAACTTATAATAAACTAGTCATCATTATTTACATAAGAAAACCTGGTCAGGAATCTTTAAAAGAAACAGACAGAAATATATATTTGGCCTCTGTTGAAAAATAAGAAAGATGATTGTAAACAATCAAAAACAATCATACTATATTCTAAGCTGCTCCCTCCTGAATCACACAGATTGTTCAGACTGTGTACAGAAATAATTGAAACGGATTGATTGAAAATAAACAAAAACAAAGACCCACTTATATCACATTTGATTCATTAAATATAGTGATTTTCAACCGCAGCAGAGTTTGATTGATTGAAAGGGAGTAGGAAGAAGTGAATTTATAAAATCCCACCTCTACTGAGTTAATTTTACAGTTTAGCAAAGTTTTTGTAATCTGGTCCTGATCCGACCAGATGCAGGGTCTTTCAAGTATCAATAGAATGTATTGATTATTCAATGAAAGAATTCTCACGTTTTCATTAAACATGAATGATTCACACTAATGTAATAATCATTATTAGAATCATTACAATCCAGTAATCACTGCTAGTTGTTTCAGATCAAGTAAAATCAATACCTTATTGATTGTAATCAAAACTGTACAGTAATCATTACTGCATCATTACACAGTTATTGGCTGTAATTGAAAAATCTTGATTATTTCACTACATTCAGGTTAACACATTCAGACATTTTGATTTATTCAAACATAATTTGATCTTTTACCCTCTGATCGTCATATTTTGACATTAGTTATTTATACACTTTCCCGATTTATGGATGATTGGACATTGTTAGAGTTCATTCCTGATCTGTTCTAGAGCTTAGTGCTAGAGTTTATGTCAAATTATTCTTATTATTATTATTAGAGTTCAGTCTTAAACCTGTTCTAGAGTTTATTGTTAAAATTCATGAACGCGTTCTGCAGTTTGTTGTTAGAGTTCATAGGAAGCTTTTCTAGAGTTTATTGTTTGAATTCATAAACCTCTTCTAGAGTTTACACAGAAACTTTTCAGACTTTTCTTCATTTCTTCTTCAATCACAGACTAAGAATCTCCATCAGAAAAACTGCGCTTGGCGCATGCTCAGTGAGGCTCCGAGCTCACTGCCTGCACATGTGGAGGGGTGTCCTCGTGCCGCTCACCTGCATACCCCGCTTTTGTTCGGTTTGGGGCGGAGTAGGTGGATCAGTTCCACGTCACATGCTTTCTGCTGTCCACTGCTCCATGGAGGGGGCGGGGCCACTATCAGTGATTCGGTCACGGCCAACATGATCTCCCGCTAGTCTGTAATTGGCTGATGCAAGTCACGTGGCTCTGACAAATTTTCACAAGGGTAAACTCCACCCCACGCGTGGACGGCGCAGACTCGTGTCAGAAACGAGCGTCTCCGAGGCGCGTGGTGGGCGGGTCCTGCGCGGGTATCGAGGTCAGGATTGGCTGAGAGGCGGAGCAGCGGGCTGAGCTGCAATTCGTCAGTGTAAAAAGCGGAACTGTCAGTCAGAGCGAAGCCCCGCCCTCCGGCTCTGAGCGCGCGCGGCTCCGGCGGCAGAGAGTTTTCGTGCACAGCGGACCCGGTTCGAGCCCGAGCTCGTGAGGATGTCGCGGCTGCTGGAGAACCGGAAGCAGGACAGAATGAAGGAGGTCCTCCTAAAGGTGAGAAGGCGCGCGCGGACCTGATCAGCGAGGTTCGCGCGCCTGCGGAGACTCTAAATGATGAGGTGGGGGGGGCATTACCACATCTGGACTCAGAAGCAGGAAGACGCGCGGAAAGTTTGGAGCCTCGAGACCCCCCTGTCACGCGCTTCCCTCGCGAGCCCCAGGGCGCGTGCGGACGTGTTGAGAGAGTTTGCGGTGCGCGTGCCCGTTATTTTACCGGGTCTCATCAGCAGTGAGCGCGTGGCGCTTTGTCCTGCAGAAGGAAGCGGCGGGGGGAGGGGAGCGCGCCTGCGCTTGCGTGCACGATTCATACAGGAAGTGTCCAGGAGCGAAGTGGATGTGGAACCTCCGACACAAACGCGCACGCGCTCATGGTGAAGAAATAACGGAAACGCGTCTCCAGGACATCAGCGCGTGTAAACAAAAAGCCTTCCGGCGGCGGAGGAGTCATGGTCGGGGTCTCTGACTCCGTTCGGTCTGTGAAAATCAAAAACTTGAAATGATGAAAACTTTTCCGTCTGCGACAAACACCCTAAAGTTACAAAGAAGCGGGAAGATCTGCGGAGGATTTCAGGTTTAATCCAGATCTCATTTGATTCTACCAGATTAGAGTGTGATCCAGTGAAACGGAGGAAACTAAAACAGTTAAGAGAAACTTTAATCACAAACGCAGTTTCTGATGGAGCCAGGATGCAGGGATTACCTGTGACTGTAGGGATTACCTGTGACTGTAGGGATTACCCGTGACTGTAAGGATTACCTGTGACTGTAAGGATTACCTGTGACTGCAGGGATTACCTGTGACTGTAAGGATTACCTGTGACTGTAAGGATTACCTGTGACTGTAGGGATTACCTGTGACTGCAGGGATTACCTGTGACTGTAGGGATTACCTGTGACTGTAGGGATTACCTGTGACTGCAGGGATTACCTGTGACTGCAGGGATTACCTGTGACTGTAAGGATTACCTGTGACTGTAGGTGGTTCAGGTGAGCTTCAGACATCTAAAGAAATGGAAAATGTTTTTCTATGGTGTAGATGGACAGCTGACATCAGAACACGGCAGATCAGGTCCTGTTCAGGTTCAGGTCGTAGTCAGGCTCAGGTCGTAGTCAGGCTCAGGTCCCGCTCAGGTTCAGGTCCAGCTCTATTTCAGGTCCTAGTCAGGTTCAGGTCCTAGTCAGGTTCAAGTCCTACTCAGGTTCCGTCCCCACCCAGGTTCAGGTCCTAGTCAGGTTCAGATTCTTGTCAAGTTCAGGTCCCGCTCAGTTTCAGGTCCTGTTCAGGTTAAGGTCCCGCTCAGGTTCAGGTCCCAGTCAGGTTCGGGCCACAATCAAGTTCAGGTCCTAGTCAGATCCAGGTCCTGTTCAGATTCTGGTCAGGTTCAGGTCCCGCTCAGGTTCAGGTCCTAGTCAGGTTCAGGTCCTAGTCAGATCCAGGTCCTGTTCAGATTCTGGTCAGGTTCAGGTCCTTCTCAGGTTCAGGTCCCAGTCAGGTTCGGGCCACAGTCAAGTTCAGGTCCCAGTCAGGTAAAGGTCCTGTTTAGGTTCAGGTTCTAGGTGAGCGATGCTTTGGAGGTCGGTACACCTATGTGGTTCGGTCCAAAGCCCTGATGGGTCAGAAGCTTGGTTGGTTTTGTGCAGAGAGTTCTTCAGACGAGTGCAGCCAGACTCCTACGCCGACTGAGGCATCCGTCCTGTTGCCATGGTTACCTGCTGGTACACTAAGCTGTCCTCCCACGTTATTACACTCGCGCACGCCCACGCTCACGCGCTGGCTAAATATTAGTGAAGCATTTATGTTTTTACAGCTGATAGCAGTTAATGAAGGTCTGATCAGAACCAAAGTTCTAGACCGGACCGGCAGCAGAACCCAGCCCTCCTCACGGATCTCCTGCTCCTCCTGTTAGGAGGTGTCTGGAATCTGTTCTCCGCTCGTGGTCCTCTCGCTTAGCTGTGAAGGAGCGCTGTCAGCACGCTCACTCGACAGGAGGAGGCGCGGGAGGACAAAGGACATGAAGGTGGTTCTGACTAGTCAGCAAATCAGAAAGCTCCACATCCACAGGTGACTGTTCACCTGCTGGCTCTGTTTCTGGCTGCCAGGTGGCTCCAGGTTCAGGTGAAACAGGATCCTCCCGGTCTCTGGGGCTTCAAGCGGTGGTCCTGAGGCCCCGTCCTTAGCGACCTCGGCGCCGTGGCACGGTCTCGTGATGCTCCACCCCTGCAGACAGAGGTCTCTTTCTTTTCCTCATCACTGAGCTCTTTCTCCATTGATCAGCTGATCGCTGACTGTCACCATAGAGCCTGCTTCCCTGAACCGGAGTGGATCAGCAGGTTCTGCTCGAAACCGTCAGATGGCGACCTGACCCAGGGGGGAGAGGGGCTGTTAAAAAAGAAACTGAGTTCAGGAACGACAGCAGAGACTCCACTTCCTGCCTCTCCCAGCTCAGAAAGCAGAAGTTTAAAACACTGCAGAAGAAGAACTGTGAGAACGGAGCTACACAACACATGCAGAAACACACAAAAACAGAAACAACACACACATATATACACAGAGAAACGCACAGAACACACAAAAGCCCTGCAGCCCTGTCAGAATTAAGGCTGCTGGTTTGTTTATTAGGTGTGTGGCTAAGGAAGCTCTTAAATGAACCTGTGTTTTACCTGTGAGGACTTAAAAGGGTCTGTGAGGACGTAAAGTGGTTTGTGAGGACATGGAGTGGTCTGTGAGGACATGGAGCGGTCTGTGAGGAGGTGGAGCGGTCTGTGAGGAGGTGGAGCGGTCTGTGAGGAGGTGGAGCGGTCTGTGAGGAGGTGGAGCGGTCTGTGAGGACTTAAAGTGGTCTATGAGGACTTAGAGCGGTCTGTCGGGACCTGAAGTAGTCTGTGAGGACCTGAAGCGGTCTGTGAGGACTTAGAACGGTCCGCGAGGAGGTGGAGCGGTCTGTGAGGACTTGGTTTGTTTGTTTGTTTATTCATTTATCAGGAAAGAGTACAAATGCATTTAACTTAAGAAGCAAAGATGCTTTCACAAGATTGTAGCTTAGTAGCTAATTTCCATCTGTAGTCCTTTACAAAACATTACATAATATGTAAACATTATAAACATATTAACTATTTTAAACAATTTCTAAAAGAAATCCAATATAAAACACATCAAGAATGTTAAAAAACAAATACAACATAAAATACGATATAAAACATAAAATATTTTATAAAACTAAAACTAATGCATCATAAAATACATACACCAGTTTATAAAAGCAACACAAAAACAAGTTTCCAGTTTAAAATAAGATAAAACAATTACACCAATGGTCTTGTACTCTGAAAGCCATCAAATGATGTGTATATTTAATATATCATCTGATGGTAAAACATCAGGCTACTAATGTGAGCGAGATCAAGGCTTCAGAATCCATTTCTTGGCAGTTTGTGAAAAACTGCAGAAGTCTGCTATGTTTTTGAGATTTGTTGGAAGTCTATTCCATGCCTTGACAGCCCTATAAGAAAAGGCAGATTTTCTATTAGGGAAGTCACCTCTGGATACCGACCTTAACACTCCCCTGAGCTCAGAGCATGGCTGTATAAAGTTCTTAAGAGGAGGTGGGGCGGTGTCATGCAAAATTTTATGAACTAAGCGAATGTCAGAGTACCTGATCAGGTTGTCAAAACTTTGTATTTTGTGTTTTTCCAAAATAAAGCAATGGTGGTAACACCTGGGTTTCTTGTTGAGGATTTTCTGAGCCTGATTAGGCAGAGACCCTAAGAGGTTTTAGGACTGTTATGCTAGCCTGAGACCTTGATGTAATACAGTATAAAAGGTGTGATATGATGGCATTGAAATACGACTTTGCCGCCTCTAAAGACAACAAGTCTCTGATATGTTGAAAGTTGACAATGTTAAATTTCAGAATATTGCCGATCTTTTTGACATGATTTTTTAAGTTAAGTGTAGGGTCTAAAATCACCCCTAGATATTTAAACTCGACAACGTTCCTGATCATATGACTGCCCACATAGACATTAGGAAGAACAGCTTGGGCTTGCTGGTTGGAGAAGTACATGGTAACTGTCTTCTCTTCATTCAATGTAAGACAGGACTTGTTAAACCACTCCAAAGCATTTGTCAATGCTCTTGATAACTTCTCAGCGACCGACTTTGCATCCGAACCGTGCACAAATAAGACCGTATCGTCAGCATACATAACAACCTCAGCTTTATTCCTTATGGAAGGTAGGTCATTAATGTATCAACTGAAAAGCAGTGGCCCTGTGGCACACCTGTACTGCAAATTGTAAATGGTGAGGTTTTATCTTTGATTTTTACACATTGAGAACGGTCTGCTAAATACGATTAAAACCAGTTGATGGTGTTTGCCGAGAGATAATTTTTTTATTTTTTTCATTTGACTTAGAGCGGTCTGTGAGGATGTGGAGCACTCTGTGAGGACTTACCCCGGACTTACACCGCTAGCGTCAAGGCTTTGTTGCATCGCGGGAGTGGACTAGCTTCAGCCAATGGCTTACACCGCCTGCTGCTCCAGCCACAGCCTGTGAAAGCTCAGCCCAGACAGAGTAGTGCTGGATCTCTATGATCAGCTTCTCCTCGTCCATGGTTATGACTGACAACGCTGTGCTGCAACACACTTTGAGTAACACCTAAATTACGTAATGTTTACGACACGCTGAAACCGGCGAGTTCAGCGGAAAGTTCGTTTTATTTTGAAAATATACCGGATGCACTTTAAATTTGCTTGCGTGGTTTCCGGTTTAAGTCGTGAATAGCCCCAACTTCACAGAAAGTGATGACGATCAGCTGCGGCGTCCGTCAAAATCTGAACCCAACGAAAAGGATTCACAGCGACGCAGAGGTCAGTCCGCAGACGCAGGACGTGAACGCCTGCAGTGGAAGTTCCTCTCAAACTTTTAACGTTAGGAAAAGACTGCGGCGCTCGCAACGGAGCCGTGACGCTGACGGTGTAAGCACGGGGTTAGAGCGGTCTGTGAGGTCGTGAAGCGGTCTGTGAGGATGTAGAGTGGTCTGAAGCTGTGCTTATGTTTGATAGAACAAGGAGAAGGAGCGCCTGAAGGAAAGGGAGAAGGAGGCCAGAGAAAGAGAAGCTCGGTCCAGCAGTGGCCATCTCTTTACCTCCCTCAGCGTGTCGGCCACCACCCTGTGCTCCTCCTGTAACAGGAGCATCACAGCCAAGGAGGCTCTCAGCTGCCCAGGTAGGTCTTTGCAGGAAATAAGTCCAAGCAGGTGTAGGGCAGGTAAATCTGTGTACCTCTACAGGTTCTGAAGGTCTGAGTCCAGCAACATTATTTAGGAATACTGCAACTGTTTCCCTTAAAGATAGACAGGAAGCCACTGTAGACCAGGGGTCACCAACCTCCTTGAAACTGAGATCTACTTTATGAGTGCTGAGTCATACGAAGGGCTACCATTTCGAAATAACAAATTTGTTCAGTTTTCCTTTAGCTATACATTATTAATAATGAATAATGATCCTCCTCTATGTGAAGACACGGATTTCTCACCATAACTATCAACAATGACAGCAAGCTAGGAACCAGATATCAATATTCAGCTGTTTATTAATTTCAGTGACTGTTACATTTTCAGATGATCATTTACGTTTTATGGAAAAATGTCTCATTTTCACTGTGTTGTTCCATGTTTATCAATAAGTTAAAGTTAAAGTCCCACTTTTTGTCAGGCACCTTGATGTGTGAAATTTGTTCTCCCCATTTGACCCCTCCCCTGGGGGAGTGGTGAGCTGCAGACACAGCTGCGCTCGGGAACCATTTGGTGGTTTAACCCCCCAGTCCAACTCCTAAGTGCTGAGTGTCCAGCAGGGAGGCACTGGGTCCATTTTTAGAGTCTTTGGTATGACTCGGCCGGGATTTGAACCCCGATATTCCAATCTCAGGGCGGACACTCTACCACAAGGCCACTGAGCTGTTAAAGAAAAATCAACTTACACACTTAAACAAATCTCGTCACATTTTGAACTAAATTAATGATCTTTGAACTGGAGTAGGTCAGAGGTCACCTAAACGTATCTAAAGTTCATGAATCATCATATTTTTAAGACATTTTCATTTTTAAATCCATGTAAATTCAAGTGTAACAAAAAAATAGCAACAGAAGAGACCTTGTGTGACCCCTGCTGTAGATGATTGAGCAGTTTATTGTTTGCGCAAAAAAAATAAAGTAGAAAAGCTACATGGAAGTAGACACTATTTAATATTTGTGTGTGTAAACAATAATGCTTTAATAAAGTCATATACTGTCTGTCTCTCTGTTACTATCTTACAGCCTGCAATGTTACCATCCACAACCGCTGTAGGGACAGCCTGGCTAGCTGTGCTAAGATGAAGCAGAAGGTAATTCTGTTCTATTCTATTCTATTCTGTTCTATTCTGATCTAAACTAATCACCCGTATCTCTAACAGCAACAAAAACTGGCATTGATGAGAAACAACTCGGCTCTGCAGAACGTTGCCCTGCGGACCAAGAGTGAGTCCGTCAGACTTTCAAATGCTTTCCAGTAGTGTTTTTTAGAAGAAGCATCCGGTTCTTGTGTGTCTGTGGTTCCTCATTATGAATGTTGGGTTTCTTCTCAGCACCAATAATGAAGGAACGTCCAAGCTCAGCCATCTACCCGTCTGAGAGTCTTCGGCAGTCTCTGCTCGGGTCCAGACGGGTTCGGCCCAGCCTCTCGCTTGCAAAAAGTGTTTCCACCAACAACATTGCAGGGTAAGCTTTTCAAGAAACCTGATTGGTTCTGTTACTGGACTGTCTTTTTGCCTGAGAACTGTTTTGGTGTTGTGTGAAAAAGACAAATTGTTTAATGTCAGCTGTTCCTTATCAGCTGTTCTCCCCCAGCCATTCTCCATCAGCTGTTCCTCATCTACTGTTCATCAGCTGTTCTTTATCAGCTGTTCTCCATCAGCTGTTGCTCATCTACTGTTCAGCTGTTCATCATCAGCTGTTCTTCACCAGCTGTTCTCTATCAGCTTTTCTCTATCAGCTGTTCTTCACCAGCTGTTCTCTATGAGCAGTTTCGTACTGAAACAGCAGTGAAGGTGAGCAGTAGCTGCCATCACTCTGTTCTTGTCTGTTTTTCAGGGGAACGGATGACTCGGTTGGTCTCAGGAGGATTCTGTCCCAGTCCACAGAGTCTCTGAACTTCAGAAGCAGGACTCTGTCCATGGAGTCTCTCACAGATGACGGTCAGTTGGGGTTTATACCCGGACTCTTGATTAACATTAGATCCAAATAACAAGTGTGTAAACAAAGAAAGATCAACAAATTTAATTAGTTTGAGTTAAATTTCACTAAAGTCAACAGTAAATTCATCAGTTTTCAGAACCCATTTTATGTCTTTTGGGGTCATGGCTTTGCTGGAGCCTAACCTGGCCACTTCTGGGTGAAGGCCAGGATACACCTGGACAGGTTTCCAGTCTGTCACAGGACTTCAATCATACACCTTCACTCTCACACCTCGGGACATTTAGACTCACCATGTCTCTGGATGGTGGAGGAGGCTGAAGAAACCACTCATGCACGGGAAGAACATGCAAACTCCACACAGAAAGGTCCAAGTTGGTGGTTCTGGTTCAGGTCCAGCCAGGATTGGAACCGGGAACTTCTTGCTGTGAGGCAAGAGCACTAACCACTTAGAGCACTAACAATTAGAATTAGATTCAATAGATTCAAGATCAACTTTATTCATCACTGCAGAAAAATTCTGTTATAGGTGACGCATAATATAAGGAAATGCACAAAAACGCTGAGAATCAATTAAAACATGTACACACGTAGCTGAAGACTCTGTACGTATACACATGGCACAGGATAAGTTAAAGTAGAACAAACAGGAGCATGAAGATCACCTGAGGGGGAAGCATGAATGTGGTTACCTGTCAGTTATAGAAGAGTTTACAGTCTGATAGCAAATGCATTTTTACAAACATTAATATACAGATGTCACATGTGGAGTGTTAAGAACAAGCGGAACAGGACGTTGCAGGAAGTTTTATCAACACATTAACATTATGAATGTGTTCATAGGGTGTTAGTAAGACATTTATTAGCATAATAAGGTTTATCAACATACTTAATAAGATTCAATATCATCTAAAGCAGGGGTCTCAAACTTGCGGCCCGCGGGCCATCTGCGGCCCCCGGGATGATAATTTGCGGCCCGCGTCTTAATATGCAAGATTAATGTTCGTGCGGCAGGCAAGGTTGATATGAATGACACTTGCTGTGTGCAGAGCTGAACGAACCAATCACAGTGAGGTATATGACTCAGAAGGCGGGACATCGGCCGGTCTGTCCAGTACTTTGCTTACTCATTCATTCCTCCAATCAGCTGGGCGGAGGATTAGCCATGAAGCACCAAACACGATTGGCGTGACAAATTCGCGTGCTCCGCGCAGTGAATTTGCTGCTGGCGGCTTGTCAAAAAAAAGGTGTTTCTGAGCTACCAGCTCCTTCTGGATGTCTCTCTTAGAATGAACACACATACGATGTCGAGGAATACGTTTTTAGACTTGCTGGTTGTTCCTGTTATATCAGAGCTCCACAAGCTCCGAGCCCCAAACCTGTAGCCCGCCCCGTGCGGGGATCCGCTGCTCCCGCCTGTCAAACATGTGATCCTGAGCTTGGCTCGCACTGATTTATGGAAGTTTTTTAGTTCCATCAGACTCTGAATTTCTTTAACCTCTGAATTTTTTTCTGAATTTTTTAACCTCTGAATTTTTATTGTGGATTTTTTTTCAAGCCTTGCTTTTTAAACAGCAACATTTTATGCTCCCAAAAATATTTTTTATCTTAAAAAGAATCAGTGTTTTTAATTTCGAGACTTAAAATTTCGATTTGTCAGAAATTCAACATAAAAAAAATTCAGTCTGATGGAACTAAAAAACTTCCATACTGATTTGCCTGCTTTTTAAGTCATTATTTAATATATTTATTTATTTTATTCAATATTTTGTGTTAAAAACAAAGATATTTGAGAACATTGGAATGTTTTATCAGTGCTTTTCTTAGTAAGAAAAGCCCGGCCTCACCCAGACTCTGCCTCCAGTGGCCCTCGGATAAATCGAGTTTGAGACCCCTGATCTAAAGTGAGACCATTCTCTTCAAAGGCCATATTAATAAACTGCTTACATGCTAAATGGATTAACTATCTCAACATTATCTTAAATAATTTTCAGCACCTCATCTAAAGTGTTACTGCAAACTCTGATCATCATTCCAAAGATTTTTGGGAACATCTGAGGTAAAACTGTGACAAAATAAAAACAACAGCTGTTTATTATCATGAGTGCTTCCATATCAGCTCATGAAACTGAAAGCTCTGTAAATATAGAGATGAGGTCTCTGTGTCTGCTTTTGTTTTATATTCTCCTGAAACAACAAATGTTTAGGTATAAAGTTGTTCCAGTTTGTCAGACTCTGACTCGTCTGTCAGACGAACAGAAAAGAACGAGTCACCAACGCCTGAGTAGCATCGTACTCCTCAAAGGGAAACAGCGATTTTACCTGCTTAACAGACACAATCCAGTTCTCACCTTAACATGTTTTTGCCTGTGCTGTTGAGTTAGCACACATTTATTGCAAACACTCTTGGTAAGTCAGCTGACAGACTTCCTGTGGTGTGCAGGTGAGTGGTGGTGGAGCCCCCTGCTGGAGGAGCTGCAGGAAGAGGGCAGGAGCATTCAAGCAGACAGCTGGAGTCTGGCTGTGGAGCCGCACTTCCTGCAGACGCTGCACAAGGACGTCATCAAGCAACAGGACGTGATCTACGGTTAGTATACGACTCTGACGGTGCTGACAACAGAGACACGATGAAGACACGACAAGACACGACGAAGCCACGATGAAGACATGATGAAGACATGAAGAAGACACGACGAAGACATGATGAAGACACGACACCGACACAAAGAAGACACGATGAAGACACGATGAAGACATGAAGAAGACACAATGAAGACACGATGAAGACACGACAAAGACATGATGAAGACATGAAGAAGACACAATGAAGACACGATGAAGACATGATAAAGACACAATGAAGACACGATGAAGACACGACAAAGACATGAAGAAGAGACAATGAAGAAACGATGAAGACACGATGAAGACATGATGAAGACACGATAATGACATAATGAAGACATGATGAAGACACAATGAAGACATGATGAAAACACGACAAAGACATGATGAAGACACGATGAAGACATGATAAAGACACGACACCGACATGAAGAAGACACGATGAAGACATGATTAAGACACGACAGACACAACACCGACATGAAGAAGACACGATGAAGACACGACACAATGAAGACATGATTGACACACGACAGACACGACACCGACATGAAGAAGACACGATGAAGACACGACACGATGATGACATTATTAAGACACGACAGACACAACACCGACATGACAAAGACACAATAAAGACATGATGAAAACACGACGAAGACATGAAGAAGAGACGAAGAAGACACAATGAAGACACGACACCGACATGAAGAAGAGACGATGAAGACACGACACAGACACGACAAAGACATGATGAAGACACGACACCGACATGACAAAGACATGACAAAGACACGACAAAGACACGATGAAGACACGACACCGACATGACAAAGACATGATGAAGACACGATGAAGACATAATGAAGATATGATGAAGATATGATGAAGACACAATGAAGACACGATGAAGGCATGACACCAACAAGACACGATGAAAACACGATGAATACATGATGAAGACACGATGAAGACATAATGAAGACATGATGAAGACATGATGAAGACATAATGAAGACATGATGAAGACATGATGAAGACACAATGAAGACACGATGAAGGCATGACACCGACAAGACACGATGAAGAGATGATGAATACATGACGAAGACATGATGAAGACACGATAAAGACATAATGAAGACATGATGCAGACACGATGAAGACACCGACATGACAAAGACATGATGAAGACATGATGAAGACACGATGAAGACACAATGAAGACACGATGAAGGCACAACACCGACAAGACACGATGAAGACATGATGAATACATGACGAAGACATGATGAAGACACGATAAAGACATAATGAAGACATGATGAAGACACAATGAAGACACAATGAAGACACAATGAAGGCATGACACCGACAAGACACGATGAAGACATGATGAAGATACAACACAAACACGACACAGACATGACAAAGACATGACAAACACATGACGAAGACATGATGAAGACACGATGAAGACATGATGAATACATGACGAAGACATAATGAAGACATGATGAAGACACGATAAAGACATGATGAATACATGACGAAGACATAATGAAGACATGATGAAGACACGATGAAGACATGATGAATACATGACAAACACATGATGAAGACATGATGAAGACACGATGAAGACATGATGAATACATGACGAAGACATAATGAAGACATGATGAAGACACGATAAAGACATAAGGGAGACACGATGAAGGCACGACACCGACAAGACACGATGAAGACATGATGAATACATGATGAACACATGATAAAGACACGATGAAGACATGATGAATACATGACAAACACATGATGAAGACATGATAAAGACACAATGAAGACATGATGAATACATGACGAAGACATGATAAAGACACAATGAAGACACAATGAAGACACGATGAAGACATGATGAAGGCATGACACCGACAAGACACGATGAAGACATGATGAAGACACGACGAAGACACGACACCGACATGACGAAGACATGATGAAGACACAATTAAAACATGATGAAGACATGATGAAGACGTGAAAAAGTCACGACAAAGCACCTTAGACATTTAGGACCCTTGGTGGGGGGGTGCTTGGACATCACTGTCAGCAAACAGTCGATGTCCTTTCAGTGCCCCTCCCGCCAATTTTAACCGCACCATAGACATGTAGGGCCGCTGGTGGGAGGGTGACAG
>NW_023416903.1:125629-134201 GCF_002922805.2 Oryzias melastigma | reverse complement strand
TCTGGACATGTGGCTGGACACTGAATTTGAGAAATGTCACATGGGTTACAGCTTTGCATGCTCCATCAGAACCTCATGTCAAAATGGAACAGCTCTTTTTCCTACAATGGAAATTAGCCTGAAGCTATAATCTGGCATATTTACATTTGCTTTAATGTTCATTAGTATGCACTGTCCCTTTCTCAATAAAGTTATTAAGAATTCCTTAAACCTTCATACGTCACAGTAGCTGGCTAGCCCGGATGTAGCTGTAGAGGCCGGAGACGATACACTGCCTGACCAAAAAAAAAAAGTCGCCACCTGGATTTAACTAAGAAAATAGGTACGAGCCTCCTATTGGATAATTACTGCTTGGGCGATTATGTCTCAGCTGGCAACAAGTTATTTAAACCCAACGGGTGCAATGAGTTGCTTCTTATTTTCTAAACAACCGTGTGGAAAGACACATAGATTTCTTCTTCCCTGATGGCACGGGCATACTCCAAGATGATGTAGATGTAGATCAGATGTAGATCAAATAGTGAAAGACTGGTTCAGGGAGCGAGAGACATCATTTCCACACATGAATTGGTCACCAGAGTCCAGACCTTAACTTCATTGAGAATCTTTGGGATGTGCTGGAGAAGGCTTTTCCAAACGGTCAGACTCTACCATCATCAATGCATCTTGGTGATCTTGGTGAAAAATGAATCCAACGCTGGATGGAAATGAATCTTGTGGCATTATGGAAACCATGCCACAGCGAATGTGTGTCGTAATCAAAGCTAAAGGCGGTCCAACCAGATATTAGAGTGTAGAAAACAAAATAAGTAAACCAAACCAAATCTGTGCTACAAATAAACAGAATACATGTATATTTTAACTCTTTAACATGTCTGTTTAAGTAAAAATAAGTCTGAAATGGTTAACGTATTAAATATGGGAAATAAAATAAAGTGTGCAGTCCATGGTGCCGCCGTTTCATGAAAAATGGTGACTAGAACTCTGTCCAGTTCTATATACAGTCAATGCTTAAACCAAATGAAACCCCAAAGCCCCCAAATACATAAAATATTCCCAGATACTCGCAGATAAACAAAATGTTAAAAATATACTAAAAGGTCTCAAATATTCCCAAATGCACCAAATACTCACAGATACTCTAAATACTCCCAGCTTCCAAACAGAACCGATACCTGCTGGCTAGCCGACGAGGATGCTGAGATCCCACTGTGACGTCTAAATGTGTCTTCTGAGTTTCTGTTGTTGCTTTTTCTTGTTTAAAACAATCTTTAACAATAAATTGATGAAGACAAAATGTCCTAAACGTAAAACTGTGGACTCCTTCATCCAAGCTGGACCCTCAGAAACCTGCATTTCACCTGTTCTCTGTCTGCAGTTTTCAGGCCAGCCTGCAGAAGAAATGAAGAAACTTTACTCAGAGTTCTGCAGTCGACACCCCAAAGCTGTAAAACTGTATAAAGAGGTTCTGAGTCGAGACCGAAGACTGCAGCAGTTCATCAGGGTGAGACCCGCTCCTTCAGACCTGCTTCCTGTTCCTCTTTTGTTTGTCCTTATCTGGAATGTTGTAGAAAAACTTAACCTGGAAGCTGATCTGGTTTAGAGATCGTTTGCACTGATGTCCACTAATCCAAAAGTGGCTCTGTCCAGACATCAGCTGCTCCTGAGCATTCCCTCTGCAGGAACACAGAAATCAGGACAATAAACCTCTCTCTTTTTCTCTCTCTCCTCTCTCTCTCTTTTTCTCTCACTCCCCCCCTCTCTCCTCTCTCCCTTCTCTCCTCCTTCTCTCTCACTCCCCCATCTCCCCCCCTCTCTCTCACTCCTTCTCTCTCCTCTCTCTCCTCTCTCTCTCTCACAGTCATAACAGTCCAATAGCAAAAGGTTAAGATCAGTAAAGTCCCAATAGAAGTACATCACAGGACAGTGGAAGAATAAATGGTTGAAATTAGCATAACATCTCAGGACAGTCCATCAGTTAGCCTGAGAGCGATCACATGACTGGTTCAGGTGAATTCTGAGTGTTTGTAAGGTGGGAAGTTCTCTCACAGGTAGAAGAGGTGAGAAGTCGTCCTTCCAGACGAATGCGGTTTTCCTCTTTGAACCTCACAGTCTCTCTAGACCAGGAGTGTCCAGTCAGGCCTCGAGGGCCGGCGTCCTGCTGGTTCTCCAGAATCCTGTCTCAGTTGCTGCTGATTACCTGATCAGGTGTGTTTGGCCAATAAGAAGCTTCAACAGCAGGTTGGTTGTAAAGCATGTGGGACACCAGCCCTCGAGGCCTGACTGTGGACACTTTCTGTAGCGCCTCTTGGGAGGCAGCGCTAGTCCATGCAGCATTAGAATGTTACAGGTGACTTTCTATCCAGACCTTCAGGGATTCCTTATTGAGCGGTTCAGTGATTTTACAGGCAGAGACATTTGCCGGTGACCACATGTTCAACAATGTTCAGAGTGAGACAGAATCCCTGAATGAGTGTTCTGAAAGCTTGTATTGTTTAAAACTGTTCAATGAATTCACTGTATTAGATTTTCTTTGGCTTTAGACTCAGTATTTCACGCCAAGTTTTAGTTCAGAGATCATTTCAGAGTGGATCTGACAGTCAAAGCAAACACGTTTCCTGATTATCAAATACTATTTTATCCACTGAATAACATCCATGGACAAATTAGAATAAGTTGAATTAACAGAAGAACTTCCTGATGTTTTTAAGGTCTATCACAGCACCAAATGGAGTCCTGGTGTCCAGCGTTTGCTGATCTTTTTCTGAGTGAACCGTTAGCAAAGCGGAATGGTTTTCATGGAACCCAAACCAAACAAAGAGGGTTCAGGGTTACAAGAGATAGGAACTGAGAGGTCTCAGCCCCACCCCTCGTTGAGGAAAGGTCTTTTAGACATAGACCTCTTCAAACCAGCCGTCCTCACCGTCCAGAAGGGCGTTAAAGGCTAGAACATCTGAGCGTCCTGCTGGAGAGCGCAGACCAGTGACAGTGACCCTAGCTCTGGTTCAGGGGGTAGTGATGATCCTATCCGGTCTTAACTTTCATGTCTTGTCCTCGTATCAGCGGGTTTGCCGTGGTCCTTTACTGCGCCGTCATGGAGTCCAGGAGTGCATCCTTCTGGTGACCCAGCGGATCACAAAGTACCCCGTCTTGATCCAGCGGATTCTGGACAACACTAAAGGTAAGCTGGTGCTCCTTTGAACCTTTGGGTGGCGCCGGCGTCCTCCTGCTCATGCAGCTGTGAACTCCCACAGGGAGTAAAGAGGAGGAGCACGCTCTGAAACAGGCCTTGCAGCTCCTGAAGGAGCTGATCAGCTCTGTGGACCAGGAGGTGCTCGAGCTGGACAGAACCAGGAGGCTGCAAGAGATCCAAGCCCGTCTGGACCCTCGGGCCCTGGCAGAAGTCCAGGAAGGAGGAGTGTTCAGGGCGGGGGAACTTCTGAGGAGAAAACTCCTCCATGAGGGGACACTCCTCTGGAAGGTCCAGGGCTCCAGGATGAAAGGTGAACTCCTGAAGTCTACCTGCAGAAGACCTCTGTGACCCTGCTGACCCGTCTGCGTTCTGTCTCCAGATGTTCAGGTTCTGCTGATGTCGGACATCCTCGTCTTCCTTCAGGAGAAAGACCAGAAGTTCACCTTTGCTGCTCTGGTTAGTCTCACCTGAACACACCTTTACATCCGTACATGCATCCTGTACCCAAGAAGCCCCGCCCCCAGCCGTACGTACAACTGTTCTCCTTCCCGACCCGCAATTCAATTCAATTCAATTTTATTTCCATAGCCCAAAATCACAAAAGAAATTTCTCTCATTGGGCTTCACGCAGGTAATTTTACAGATGCAGAAAATTAGTCATAAAATATGAACAATAGTTAAAAACTAAACAGACTACATAAACTGGTTATCCCTGCCCTTAGACCCTCCCTCCCGGTAAGGAAAAACTCCTAAAAAACCTGAGTCAGGAAAAAAGAAGAAACCTTAGGGATTCCCACATGAGGGAGAGATCCTATCCCAGGACGGACAGGAGATACCAGAACAGTTAAAGAAAGATTAGCTTCTACAACTACGTATCTAAGAGTTCATTCAGATAAAGCTGAGGGACGAGTGATGATGAAGTCCATAGTCAAGATGAAGCAGAAGTGCAGTCCACGACCAGGAGGACAGACGACCCAGCAGGAATCACTCTCACTCAGAGATGCAGGATGGTGTCGGGGGCGTGGTCCACGGCCAAGAGTGGGAGCGTGGGCGATCCACCGGGGATCTGAAATCTCTCCCGCTCCCCAGAGGAGAGTGGGAAAGAAGAACAACATGTGAATGGAACTGCACCAACAAAAGCATGGAGAACTAAATACAATAAATAAAGAATAGAAGAGAGGAGAAGTAGATGAGAATAGAGAACAGAACCCCACAGCTGATCTGAATAATAATGATGTCCAAAGAGGAATGTTTTCAGCCTAGCGAACTGCAAGGAACTAGGTTCTGTTTGGGCTCCAGGACTATGAGCAGAACCTGGTCCCAGTGTGTGAAACAAAGAGTTCTAACAAGCTTAATGCTAAGTCTGCACCAGAACCACTTAATTTTAAACTCTACGTCATACTTTGAGCAGCGTCTCGCTGACACGAATGTTTCAGTCAGAAACCCAAAGCTCAGAATTTCTATTGAGAAAAATATTTGGTTCCTCTGCATGTTCAGCAGATCTAGACCGCCGCTATCTACCGTCTTCCTTCAGCCGTCTCGTCTGCTTTGCCATTTTCAGATATCAGGGTTTTTCTGCTTAGAGAATTTGGTGGCGCCCGGCACCACCTAAATTACAAGTGCCACCAGCTCCTGCGAACCGAAAAGGGGGGGAAAGGGGGCTGATTCCAGGGGCCCAGATTGAGATGACAAAATGATAAAACAGAAAAAATAATTTCAGTAAACCAATAATAACCAATATATAATCGCAACTATTTTGATTTTTAATTTCAAGGGAACAAAATTTATATATTTTGTTTTGGAAACTTCCTCGTAAACGGACTCCCCTCCCCTTATTTAAAAATGGTTCGGTCCGACTGGATTAGACTACCGCAGGTACGCTGTTTGTGACAGGCAGGCCTGCAGTAAGTGAGGTAGAGAAGACACGCTTAAAAAAATCAGGAGTTGTAAACACTTGACTTAGAGGTGGACCTCCATGACAGTCGGTCTATTGCGCGCGGAGAGTGCAGGGAGCGGAATACAGGAACAGGACTGAAGGAGGTAATGCTCAGAGTTGGAGGAAAAAAACAGAACAAGACTTCGCACCTGAGCGCAGCCTGAAGCCTCCTTATAAATGTTTGTGGTGATTGCTGAATGAAAGACAGTTAGTGAGGTCTGGGAACAGCAGGCAGAGGCTTATGGGAAATGGAGTGAAGATGAGGCTCAGGAGAGATTAGAACTCAGGCGATGGCTCCCTCTGGTGGTCTGAGGGGAAAACAGGCTGATTCATGACGATAAATGTCATGCAGATTCCTCACCGGAATGTTCCTTGGCTTACACCAATGCATGAAGTTTTAAGGCTAGATCGAATGAGCGTTTCTTGGCCATCACTACACTCGTTTACAACACAAACAACACAACACAAATACCTGTGGTCCTGAAGAATATGGCTGCCATCGTACACAGGAAGGTCTTTAGGAGTTTTCCAGGCCTTCATCTGGTTTTATAAAGCTGCTCTTCTCTATTATTATTTCATAGAAATAAAGAACCTTCCCTTTGACTCTAGTCAGTCTTGCTGCTGGACCTTAAAGGGTACCAAACAGGAAGTTGGAGGCTGACTCCGCCCACAGCCGAAATGTGAAAATCCAGTCTGAGGGGTGGGGCTTGGAGAACAGGACTGTTATCATTACTGGAGCTGCAGATCATGATGTCAGACTTCTCAAACGGTTTGAACAATCACAAAGTTCAGCTGTAATACCTCGGATCAACCTGTAGGGGGCAGCACACAGGCGTTTTTTCAAGAATTTAACAAGTTTATTTTAATTTGTCAAAAATGTTTCAATGCTCCATTTATGAGGATCAGCAGATAAAACAGTTGATTTAGGGTTTGGTTAGCCTTTTTAGAACCGTTCTGGCTCTGGTGTCTCTGTCCTTCTTAAGGGTTCATCTTCCTGGATCTGCTTCCTCTCTGGTCTGAAGCTGTCTCTGTTGTGAACCTGTTTCAGGACAAGTCTCCAGTGGTCTCTTTGAACAACCTGATAGTTCGAGACATAGCCAATCAGGAGCGAGGGATGTACCTGATCAGCGCTTCCACCCCTCCAGAGATGTACGAGCTGTACGCCTCATCAAAGGACGATCGCAAGACCTGGATGAGCCGGATCCAGCAGGCTGCTGTCAGGTCAGTCTCAGCATCCGCTCGTGGCTCATCTGAGCTGTCGGGGTCGTGGGTCACCGTCCTCATGCTGCTTCTGCTCCCCGCTGTCTTCATGAACCCATTTCAACCTTCAAATAAACCATGAAACATTGAATAGATCAGAAAAATTAAACCTGAATGAAAACCACAAATGTAAAGTTAATGGGTGAAAGATTACAGTCAATGTCAAACATCAGTTACTGACGGCGTGATGAGCCCTTATCAGTCAGTGAAATGGTAAATGTTGTATACTTGTATAGCGCTTTCTACCCTCCTTCGAGGGCCCAAAGCGCTTCACAGTCACAGACCCATTCACCCATTCACACATTCACACACTGGTGGTGGCTCCGCTCCCGAACACTGGCGCCAACCTCCCACCAGATGACATTCGGGGTTCATTGTCTTCCCAAGGAGACTTCGACACATGGGCGGGCATCGGACAGGGAGGACGCAGCAGATTATGAACTGACTGAACATTTCTGAGCAAACAAACATTCCATGATGGAGATGTTTGGAAGTCTTTCCAAAGACCTGAAAGACCAGATCTCCCTCTCCAGCTCCTCCAGACCTCCTCCACTGGACCTCCTCCACCAGACTTCCTCCAGTGGACCTGCTGAAGGTTTCAGTTCATGAAGTCTGGCCTCAAACGGTCCTCTGAGCACTAGCGCTGTCTTTAGAGACAAGTGGACCTTCAGGGTCTGGTTTCTGCTGAATGCTCTGGACCTCAAGGATCTGGTTTCTGCTGAATATCCTGGATCTTCAGGATCTAGTTTCTGCTGAATGTTCTGGACCTCCAGGACCTTGTTTCCGCTGAATGTCCTGGACCTTCAGGATGTGGTTTCCGCTGAATGTCCTGGACCTTCAGGATGTGGTTTCCGCTAATTGTTCTGGACCTTCAGGATCTGGTTTCCGCTGAATATTCTGGACCTCCAGGATCTGGTTTCCACTCAATGTTCTGGACCTTCAGAATCTGGTTTCTGCTGAATGTTCTGGACCTTCAGGATCTGGTTTCCGCTGAATGTTCTGGACCTCCAGGATCTGGTTTCCACTCAATGTTCTGAACCTTCCGGATCTGGTTTCTTCTGAATGTAATTGCTCCATTAGTCACGGGCCTGTAGATCCATCCTGTCAGATCTCTGAACCTGTAAATGGACCGTCTGTGGCTGCGGTTCTAAAGCGGTTCTGCTCTTTTCCTGCAGCTGTCCCTCCAGATTGGAGTTTCCTCTCATTGAGACCGAAGACAAAGCCTTACTTCGCCGGCTGAGAGGTAGGTCACTTCCTGTCCTCGATGACCGACCCCTCCTCCCAGATCCATCTTCACTGTTTGCTCCTCCGGCTCCTCCTCTGCAGCTGACATCCAGCAGAAAGACAAGGAGGTGATGGAGCTCCTGCAGGAGCGAGTCACTTTGTTCTCCGACCTGGTGGAGGCGACGGCTCGGGAGGAGGCAGAGAGGGAGGGAGGCGTGCAGGTCAGGACCTCCTCCAGCAGAAACCTGTTCAGGGCGGACACTCCTCATGCTGCCAAAGCCGAACCGCTCCTCCTGGCTGCCCTCGGTGGAGGTGAGGAGGTGCTGAAGGAGTCTGTGGCTGCAGATCCTCAGAGAGCTGAACTGTGATCTGTTCCAGTCGACAGGCTGACGGCGCTGCTGCTGGACGCCAGCCTCCAGAAGACCGTCACCAACCAGGACCTCAGCAGTGAGTCACCTGAGAGTATACAGCACCTGTCTGTCTCACCTGTCTGTTACCTGTCTGTCTCACCTGTCTGACCTGTCTGTCTCGCCTGTCTGTCTCACCTGTCTTTCTCACCTGTCCGACCTGTTTGTCTCACCTGTCTGTCTCACCTGTCTGTATCACCTGTCTGTCTCACCTGTCTTTCTCACCTGTCTCACCTGTCTGTATCACCTGTCTTTCTCACCTGTCCGACCTGTCTGTCTCACTTGTCTCTCCCAGATGGCGTCTCTGGATCTGTAAATGATTGCTTTAAATTGACAAACAGTTCAACAAAGGTAAAGATTTTGATGTTCCTCCTGATTTAATCAGACCGATTCCTGAGCAGGAAGCTGCAGCAGCTTTTCAGAATAAAAGTTCTAGTTTTGACAGCTTCTGAACTTCTCCTTCAGGACAACAATGGCAACCAACTGCAGGAGCGAGCCCTGAACCAGGTAGGAACCATAGATCACCTCCCACCCTCGCAAATTCAGGCCAGA
>NW_023416903.1:115220-124799 GCF_002922805.2 Oryzias melastigma | reverse complement strand
TCCGACCTGTCTGTCTCACCTGTCTGACCTGTCTGTCTCACCTGTCTGTCTCACCTGTCTGTCTCACCTGTCTGTATCACCTGTCTGTCTCACCTGTCTGTCTCACCTGTCCGACCTGTCTGTCTCACCTGTCTGTATCACCTGTCTGTCTCACCTGTCTGACCTGTCTGTCTGACCTGTCTCTCCCAGATGGCGTCTCTGGATCTGTAAATGATTCCTTTAAATTGACAAACAGTTCAACAAAGGTAAAGACTTTGATGTTCCTCCTGATTTAATCAGACCGATTCCTGAGCAGGAAGCTGCAGCAGCTTTTCAGAATAAAACTTCTAGTTTTGACAGCTTCTGAACTTCTCCTTCAGGACAACAATGGCAACCAACTGCAGGAGCGAGCCCTGAACCAGGTAGGAACCATAGATCACCTCCCACCCTCGCAAATTCAGGCCAGAGCCTTCGCCGTCACTTCCTGGAACGTCTGCCACGATTGCAACCCGTCGACAGCGATTAGTCCGAGTCGGTCTGATTTACGTTTTAGAGGAAGTACTGTCAACCAATCAGGAGTGAGTTTGTTCCACACCACTCCCACTCAAAATGGCCCAGAGGAATCTGTCAATCAAACGTTCGTGGCAGGGCCAGCAGGAGCCACATGCTTTTACTGGGGCATCTGATTGGCCAGTTTATAACTTGAATAAACGGCGATAAAGTAAAAATATCTTTAAAAAAAATACCTTTAAAAAAAATAGGATCAGAAAGAACATGTTAATCAGAAAGCAGCAGAGGAAGAATGATTATTCTGACATATAAAATGACTGAGAAATAACTGTCTGTTTCTCAATGGAAGTCAATGGGACTTTGGCCTTTTTGGAACCCAGTGGTACTTCCTATATGGAACACGGAGGGAGGGGGGGGTGTTGAGCTCTCCATTTTTATGCATGTCAATGGTAGGAACCCTGATCTGTGACCCTCCGGCAGATTCATGGATCAATCCATGATCAGCTGATGAGAATCGATCATTGATCTGCTAAAAGTTCAGTTGTCAAAGTGAGAAGCAGACGGGTCATTTGGACCCGTTAACTCCAGAGTTTACGTCGACGGTCTTTGGTCTTCTAGAACTCTCCATTTACATACTGACCGCGGTTCTGCTGAATTCTGAAGCGAAGCCATTCCGAGTTGAACTGAAACACTTCCCAGTACTCAGGTGTTCATGCAGCAAACAGCCATCAGCTGATCCTTCGTGACCCGCTTTACTCGGCGCCAGAATCACTAGGGACTTGTTGATAGGTATTCAGTAAACAGTTGCAGTGCATCAGAACGTGTTTTTAGCAGAGCAGGGTCATATTGGGAAACAGGTTTGATTCCAAACTGGGTCCTGCGGCGACCCGGCTGTGGTGGAGCGGCCGCTGACTTGTCCCTCTCGACCACAGGAAGTACGGCAGCAGCTTGTGGGTCTGAGCACGCTCCTCCACGCTCTGCAGGTGAGACTTCAGCTCTGTTGCTTCATTAGAACTCTCCATCTCCATCACATGTTGAACCTGTCATTGACTCTCTGACTCCGCCCCCAGGCGGCTGTCATTCGTCAGGACTCCATCCTGGAGCTGTCCTCAAGCGCCCCCTCTTCTGCCACCCCTGGCTCCGCCCCCGGCCTGAACCGCTCAGTGTCACGTGACTCCGGACTGGACACGAACGGAGAGGTGGTGCTGCTGCAGCGCCAGGTGGAGCTTCTGCAGGAGGAGTTAACACGGCTGCGGCAGAAGGGCGGGGACTTAAGCAAGAAGGGGGCGGGGTCAGGGAAGAAGAAGAAGAAAGGAAAGAAAGACAAATCGGATCCGTCCAAGGCAGAGGAGGTGCGTTTGATCTGAAATGATATGTGAGCTCCCAGAAAGACACTGACGTCACTGTCCTCCAACAGGTCAATAAGGAGCTGGAGCCCCGCCCACTTGCTCCACTCGCCACTGAGGATCCTGTCGATCATTTAGACGGTCTGCATGAAGAGAACGAGGACGACAAGGAGGACATGATGAAGATCTCTCCACGCTCTGACAGCCCGCGAGGTTGGTCAGCATCATCAATCACGTATGCTGTTGTGGTAATGATGGTCACCATGGTAACCGCGGCCTTTCACCCCCAGACCTGCAGGACATCCCAGAAGAGAGCGAGAACTAACCACACCGCAGATCCGTGGTCGTCAGTCCTGTGATGTCAGAGCCCCTCCCCTCATTAGACTCCATGCTGCTCTGCATTCTGAGGGGGGGGGCAGCTTTACCTTCACCAAGATGTATAATTGCTGTTCATGCTGGGGGGGAGGGGGGTGTAGCTGTGGATGCTGGGTAATGCACCCCCCCACACACCCACAGTTTATCACTACGTGACCCAGAATGCATTTGGTGTTGGATCCCTCCCCCATGGAGCACCCGTGGGGGTGGGGCTTGTGTTTGTGTAGTACCGTGTGCATCGCTGCACTACAGTTAGCATGTTAGCATGTTAGCATGGCTTTGTTTATACTGATATAGGAAACGAGTTGTTAGGGGGGGCTCCTGCAGCTCAGACGCTATGGAGGAGGTGGAACTTCTGCAGAGACACGCCCACATTTGGGATTTTGCTTCCACCGCCGGAATGGAAGCAGGACACTGTAACCACGGCGCAGACGCAGCTGCAGCCGCAGATCTCTTCTACTGCATCTGCATCAAACCAAAAAGACTTGCAGGACAGAACGTGATTGGTCTGTGAGAACCTGCTCACCTGTTAGCTCACCTGTTAGCTCACCTGTTAGCTCACCTGGACCTTCAGCAGAAGAACCCCCCACCTTAAGGTCTAGATGTAAGTGAACTCTGTTTACATTATTTAGAGATCCTCAGGATGATGCTCTGAACCTGTTCAGGTGGTCCAGAAACGTTTCATATGAGAGCGGGCTGCTGCTCAGCTCTATGCCTCAGCCACAAGCCGCTGGTTCGAATCCCGGCTGGGACCTTTCTGTGTGGAGTTTGCATGTTCTCGTGCATCAGCTGTCTGCACCATCCTGCCACAGTCCAGACTGCTGCTGACTCTAAACTGTCCTGGTGTGCTGGAGACCCGACCGCAGCCGGACGTTCTCCCTGGAGGAGCTGGAACCGGCTCCAGCATCCCAGAGGACCGAGCCGGTCCAGAGAACCGAACGGATCCAGAGAACCGAACGGATCCAAAGGATCGAACCGGACCAGTGCACGGATGTTAAATAGTTTTCTGCTGAACTGGATTTGTTTGTACATGATTCCTGCTGTACGTGTCAGTTCATATAAATCTAATCTGCTTCCATTAAGTTTCTGATCTTTCTTCACAAACTTGTTTCTCTGGGGGGGTCAGACAGAGGTCAGACAGTCAGCTGACACCTGTCCTGACTCCCTCAGGTGTTGGTGTCCATGGTAACCACCTGTTTCCCAGCTTCTTCCCTGAAGATCATATTTTACTGATGAGGAAGATGAAGAGGAGCGTTCATGAGAAAACATCCTCCTAACTCCTGCAGGACCTCCTCTGGATCCACGAGGACTTTGGCACGTTCCAATGATACCTCGAAATGGGCGGGGTTCTGGGAGTTATAGTTTTTGGTGATTTAAAGGTTTTACTGCCCCAAACATTTTTTCTACTCGTCTGGAAGACATTTTATACTTTGAAAGAGGAAAATGCATGATAATGCCATTCTCGTGACGTCATTTCCTGCGGTGGAAATTTAACCCGGAAGTGGGCGGTGTTCGGAACTGGGAGTTGGCTGAGCGAGAACTCGAGATCGGACCGGGAGAGACCAGAACCGGACCTATTGACGCGGAGCAGAAGTCTTCACGGTACCGAACCCGACGCTTCGCGACCCTCGTGCCGTACGGAAGCGGTTCCGTTAGCCGCTAGCAGCTAACCGAGTCGCAGGCCGGGATCCAGCTCACGCGGTCGTTGGACGAACTCTCAGGTAAGTTTCGCTCAGGTGAACCCGTACCTGCTGACAGCTGCCTCTGATTTGGGCCTCCGGACCGAACCATTCCAGAAGTTTGGTCGGCTATCGATCAGAGCTCGAACCGATCGGCACCAGGAAGTGACGACGCCTTTCCCGCTTGTTGGTGTGCACGCGGAAGAGCGGCGCGTCCAGAGGGGCGCGAGCCTCTGTTCCCTCTCTCCTACACCTGTGGAAAGGTGTTCGGTTTATGACCCAGATCTTAATGTGAGGCTTTTATAACAGCTGATCAAAATGGTTAAAAACTGACTCATAAACTTCTCAAAGTTCCTTCAGCTGCTGATCTGAAGGAACTTAAACAGTTAATGTGAAGTTTGGAAGTTCTGCTCTTTAAAGTCCTCATAGTTCCTTCATCTTCAGGATTTTTACTATGACAAAAACCAACTGTCAGAAGAGATTGATGTCAGATTTATTCTGTAGAACTGCATGTAATGCTGTAGTGTAACCGTTAGGTGGCGCTATGAGGCCAAATGGAAGCAAACATCAGATGCGGGTTTCCATGCACTCAGATGGTCAAACCCTGCAGGTTTCTTCCACACATGATAGACATGAAGAGGATCAACCAGCAGTCGGTCTGAACCGCTTCCTCCAGCCTGCCCTCCGTTCATCAGCTGGTTTCTGATCATGAAACGGCTCGTTTCAGGGGAAGAAGATGAGCGGAGGAATGAACAGCATTGAGGCGGTGAAAAAGAAGATCAAAGTTCTGCAGGACCAGGCCGAGGAGGCTGATGAGAGAGCAGAGAAGCTGCAGAGGGAGGTGGAGAAGGAGAAGAGGAGCAGAGAGGAGGTGCGTATGTCTGCGCTCTGAGAGGCAACATCAGGAGCTCAGAAAGGAGAAAAATACCCATCCTGGTGTGATTCTTGATGTGTAACTCGTGCGATGCATTTGTGCAGAAGTACAAAAAGAATGAAATTTTAAACAAAAATTACAATCTACAATACACACTGCCTGAGCGTGGGCTCTCTGAACCCTGGGGTTTGTCTTGCAGGCTGAAGCAGAGGCGAGTTCCCTGAATCGGCGTCTGCAGCTGAGTGAGGAGAATCTAGACCGAGTTCACGAGCGTCTGAGTGCTGCTCTGCTGAAACTGGACGAGGTGGAGAAGGCCGCAGATGAGAGTGAGAGGTGGGCGCAGTTCAAGGTCATCCTGAACTTAAAGAGGCCATGATTTTCTCAAGCCTTTCAGAGTGAACTATATCCATGAATATGATCATATATTACCTTTTGAACCACTAAGAAACATCTTATTAATGAAATATTAGTCATATTTTGAGTTTTTTTCCAACCTGGAAGTAAAATGACTCGATTCCTGAAGCTCCGCCTGCACTGCTGCTGCAGTAGTCTTCATAATGTCACCCCGGAGAAATCCGTGTCTCTGTATTTCTCCCACGAAAATAATCCAAACTTCTTCAAAGATGGATTCACATACAATGTACCTGCCTTAAGTAGGTCTGGCCATCACTACACCGGTTCATAACACACTCACAGCTCCTGCATGGCTGTTCCGGGGAAGGGGGGGAGTTAACCCCTTCCACTCTCCTTGGTTAGTTTAAATTAAAAGCGGGGTCATCTGGACCCCACCAGACAGTGTCCTGAACTTTTTTGTCATTGATTGTTGAGTTTCACTGATGTCCATGGCAGACATAAAATCCTGTCCACCTTTGTCCACATTTGTCATGGAAGGAATCACATCAATATGTGGGCGGAGTCATCTGGAGCCCAAAGAGAGCAGAAGGGTTAAAAAACACCTGCTTGAGCAGGAATTTATGGAAGACAGAACACAACTGGTAGAGAGCTGTTGTTTACATCAGCACGTTTCCAACCGCTCGTTTTCATGGGTATGGGAGGGGCTGCTGCAGACAGTGTATGTTTTTAGAGGATTACTCTTAAATGCATGAATGGATCAAAATGCCGCTTTTGGTTCTTTATAGTGAGGAATGAACAGTCGAATGCATTTAAAACCTCAGAGTAAAATTTCCATGGTAGGGCCCCTTTAAAGACCCACTCCATTCAAACTGGGGTTTGGAACGTGTAGCATTTTTCTCATGACGGAGGAAAGAAACAAAAGCGCAGATGAAAGAAGCTTGGAACAGGTGCTACAATTGCTGGCCATAGGCTCAGCCCCCTTCTGATGCATGCACTTAAGCCTTGTTTCCACTAAGCCGTCTGGTACGGACTGGTAGCACGGGATGGTCCAGTTAATTCTGGCGAGCGTTTTACACAAACGTTATACACAAATAGATCCATGAACCTCTTTGTCTTCCTGGTCTGAGCTAGAATCTGGATCAGAACCATTTGGCTGATAGAAACAATGTCTTCTGTTTTTGTTGCTCCTCGATTACTGAGGATGATGATGAAGAGGATGATGGTTGTATTTTAGTGTCAAAAGGATTAAACTGGTATTTTTTCAATGAAACTCATGGATGATTTTGTGTCTGTGGATCACTGAAGTCAGTCTCAGACACCTGTGGTTATTAGTTTCCAGGTGAGTTCAGTTAAAGGAGAAACTACTAAAGAACCCCCCCCGCCCCCATGTCAGTTATTCATACACTGAAATAGATGCAGCTCACTCTGGACCTTTAAATTAGTTTTCATTTAAAGGGGCGGGGCTAACCTGGTGGTGGGAGGGGCAGGACTTCTCTTGACCAGGAGATGTAACCCCCCTTTTAAATTCTATTCTATTTAAATGTAGGATTTTATTCATGTTTTGTACTCGCCTCACCTGGACAGAGTCCTTGAGAGTTTTGAAAGGCGCTTTATATTAAATATATTATTATTAAAGAAGCACCTGGATTGTGGCTCCTCCCACTCATCCACAGAGGCATGAAGGTGATCGAGAACAGAGCTCTGAAAGACGAGGAGAAGATGGAGCTGCTGGAGGTCCAGCTGAGGGAGGCCAAGCAGATCGCCGAGGAGGCGGACCGCAAATACGAGGAGGTAGGCCCCGCCTCCGTCCACTCTGACAGTGCCCACCTTCAGCCAGCGCTGGCCTGGATCGTTCATGAGGACACGCTCAGCAGAGGCTCTTCTTGATTGACAGGTGGCTCGGAAGCTGGTGATGGTGGAGGGAGAGCTGGAGCGGTCTGAAGACCGAGCGGAGCAGGCCGACAGGTGAGTGCCACCTGCGGACACACCTGTGATGTCCAGAGGACGTGGAGGAGGATTTCCCTTTATGGCTTCACTAACCGCGCTCTGCATCCTTCTTCTTGTTTCCATGGAAACTATGGCCGCCGCCTCTCCCTCTCTTCCCACCTGTCTGTCTCTCCGCCTCTAACAGTAAAGTTCGGAGGTTGGAGGAGCAGCTGAGGAGTTTCGACCAATCGCTGAAGAGCCTGCAAGCATCTGAGGACAAGGTATATGAGGTCACGTGACCCTCCAGCTATCTGAGCTCCTCCTCCTGCCTCCATGACCTCTGACCTTCAGCTGCTGCTTCAGCTCCTCCTCCTGCTGCTCTGTGCATGGCTTTACCTGCAGCCTCTACACCTGACAGAAGACCACGCCCACTTATCTGACAGTGCACTGTGATGTAACCTCTGATCTGCAGTAAGGGTCGTGCTTTGGAGGAGGAGCTGAAAACTGTCTTCGCCAGTGCAAAGTCTCTGGAGGCGCAGTCCGAGAAGGTATGAGGAGGGGAGGTGGGGACAGGAGGAGGAGCTCGCTGCAAGTACCTCCCACATCCTTTTCAGCTCGTTTCTCTGACATTCATCCCTTTGGAGACAGACGGGTGTGAACCGCTACCGGACGGCATTTGTTCCTCCTTAACGGCAAACTGCTCCAGAACCTGCATGACCCTCTTAAAGGGGCCACCATGATTGAACTATATCCATAAACATGATCAGATATTACATTTGGACCACTAAAAAACAAATTATTTATGAAGTATTAGTCATATTTTGTGAGTTTGTTTCTACCTGAAAGTAAAACGCTCGATTCCTCAAGCTCCGCCTCCCGCTGCGTGCTGTTTGCATCATGACGACATCCCAGACAAAATCCGTGTCTCCGTATTTCTCCCACCAAAATAATCCAAAGTTCTTCAAAGATGGATCCACATATGATACATCTGCCTTTAGCAGGTCTGGCCATCACTAAACTTCACAACACAAACACACGCAGCTTCTGCACGGCTGTGCGGGATCAGGTGTTAAGGTAGCGTCTTGAGGTAGCGCTGCGAAAAAAGTAAAAACACCTGTTTGAGCTGGAATTTACTGAAGACAGGACACAACTGGAAGATAATTCTGATATTCTGCATCTAAAACAAAAGGTTTTTTCCGCTGATTATCACTGGTAAGGAGATAAATTAAGTGTTGTTTAAGCCGGGGGCGGAGCTTGCAGCACAGACTCTTCCTGGAGGGAGCTGTTGGTATCGATCTTACTTCAGCACGTTTCCAACCGCTCGTTTTTGTGGGTATGGGAGGGGCTGCTGCAGACGGTGCAGGTTTTTAGAGGATTACTCTTAAATGCACGAATGGATCAAAATACTCTTTTGGGGTTCTTTATAGTGAGGAATGAACAGTAGAATGCATTTAAAACCTCAAAAAGTAGAATTTTCATGGTAGGGCCCCTTTAATGTAGCTCCTGTGGTTCTGCTGTGGGTCCGATGCGGTCCTGATGCGGTTCTGCTGTGGTCCAGTTCCTTAAAGGAGCAGCACAGGTTCCCAGCCGGGAGTCCGTAGAGCTTTCTCCAACATGTGGGACACCGGGCACCCTTGCTCTAGACCAGGGGTCACCAACCTTTTTGAAACTGCGGGCTACTTCATGGGTACTGAATCATACGAAGGGCTACCAGTTTGAAATAATACATTTGCTTAGTTTGCCTTTAGTTATTCACTATTAATAATAATAATAATGATTCTTCTCTATGTGAAGACACTGATTTCTTAGCATAATTATCAATAATGACAACAAGCTGAGAAACAGATATCAATATTTAGAACTTTATTAATCTCAACAGATCTTGTCACATTTTGAGGTAATGACCAAATGAAATGTTTTTAACAAAATTATAACTTATTAATCAATTATTAATTAATTATTATTAATTAATAATAACTATTATTAGTGGATACGCTCCTCAAACGCTTTAATTCAGTCTCATGCACCCATCCCTTTATTTTCCTTAAACCTCCGAACAGGTTGATTGACAGATCCCACAGCAGACAAGAATCTGCGCACGGTGCGTTCACTGACCTCTGGACATAAGCGAACAGACACTCGGCCCAACTCAGTCGACTAAACTTTGTCATTTTTAAACAACCCGCAGCGAAACAAATCAGTTTTTCAGAAAAAAAAGTCGACACTTTTTAATCACTCGATTATATCCTGATCAGTGCCGGTGTTCTATGTTTTCTCTGATAAAATGCTTCGTTTTACTGCCGATATCCGGGGTTCAGTGAACGCACCATGCAGAAACACTCAGCAGCTCTGGGTTCTGAGTCATTACACATGAAACTTTAACCAAATTCTGGGAATTTAGAAAAAACAGTGTCACAATGATACGGTTTCATAATAATGCGATAAAACACAAACCAACTCACGCGATAAGTCATTATAAACACGGCAATATGTGTTTTTTTTATTTGATCGTCTAAAAAGGAGCATTTGAGTGACG
>NW_023416903.1:109029-114969 GCF_002922805.2 Oryzias melastigma | reverse complement strand
CAGGCTGTTTTTGGCTTCAGAAATAATGAACATCTATCTTTAAGATGTTTTAATGTTTAATTCTTTATATAGGCAGGTGGGATTTAAAAAAATTGCATCACAATAAAATAAAATTTTCGAGCAGCTCACAAGTGAGTTGTGCTATTTTTAGAAGAGGCCTGCGGGCGACTGATGTGGCGCTCGCGGGCGACCTGTTGGTGACCCCTGGGCTAGACAAAGGCGTGCTCTTTCGGTTGGTCCAGTTTAAGGGGAAGGGCCAGAGGCCCAGATTCCTGCCTGTTTTCAGACATGCACTGATCTGGCATCTCCTGATTGGCCGATGCACTTGATCCTGTTAATCAGTTGTGAGTTGGCCCGTTGAGAATGGATCAGAGCCTCAAGAGGGCAGACCTATTGTTGACTTAAGTCTACAGGTGTTTTGGTCCGGTAGTGTTGGGGTCCGGTAGTGTTAGGGTCCAGGACTGTTCGGTCCAGGGAACCACTCTCTGATTGGTTGGGTTGTTCTCTGTCTCAGTACTCCCTGAAGGAGGACCGCTATGAGGAGGAGATCAAGAACCTGTGCAGCAAGCTAAAGGAGGTGAGTCTGTTCTGCTCTCAGGAGAACTGATGTTCCTGTCACCTGCTGACTCACCTGCTGACTCACCTTCTGTGTTTTCAGGCCGAGACTCGAGCTGAACTCTCCGAGCGGACGGTTTCCAAACTGGAGAAAACCATCGACGGGCTGGAAGGTGAGAGATCTCTGCAGTGATCTGATCTGATCCCTGATCTTATAAACACCGGCGCATGGCGACCCGTTGGTGGTGCCCTTCAGAAAGTCCTGGTTCTGTTTACGTTTAGTCGATGACGTTTTCCCGGCGAGGTCGACTCGCTCTGACAGAAAAACAAACGTTCCCGTCAGCACGTCTGAGAACCACCGGAACCAGTCCAGAAAGGTTACCATGACGGCATTTTCTTGCAGATGCTCTGACTGCCGCCAGGAACGCCAACATGGAGCTGCAGGCCACGCTGAAGCAGACCATGGATGAGCTGGGCTCCTGCTGAAGCTCCCGCCTGCACCCGCCGTGAGGGGGCGGGGCCTCTCCTGTGATGATTCCTGCTGTCACATTCCTTGTCTTTGTTTTACGGCTAACAGCTAATCAATGACTAATTCAGTATTTGTTCCTAATCAATTGCTATGATCATTGAGTTGCAGCCAACTTCCTGTCAGCCATAAACTTTCTGTTTTGGGGGCGTGGCCAAAGTGGTCGTTGATTCTGCTGCCAAATGAGGATCTGGGGCCAATCTCCATCCGTTTGAGTTGTTTACACGTAGAGACCATGACACCGCTCTTGTAACACGACAGGATTTTATAAAATAAAAGCACCAAAGTAGACAGCGACTCTTTATTGATCTGTGGAGCCGTCGATCGTTCTGATCAGCTGCATTACTGAGGACGTTTTACCCAACGTGCATTGCCACTCTGGACCTGAGATGCAGAACAGTTCTACGTCTGCCGTCGCTGCACAGCCTCTAATCGACCAGGTGAGTGTGCAGGGTCACTGATTGGCTGAAGCGGCAGCCTTTCTCGCCAGGTCCAGGATTGGCTGCAGCTGCTCATCCAGGGGGGGGGCGGCGGCCTCGTTGGTGATTACCCAATCAAAGTGCACGCCTTCGTCCAGCCCGCACTCTGACTCAGCGTCATCCACGCCTGGAAGACAGGTGGTCAGTCAGTCGGGTTGTCGCGGTGATGGCTGCTGACAAAAAGGTGCACTTACCTGGGGTGAAGCTCCACCCCCTTTTTTGCCGCGTTTCATTTGAGCACTGAACTCTCACGCTGACGGTCTGCTGCGTGAACTCGGACCGGAACCACTGCAGGTCTGACAGCCGCCTCGCATCACTGACCACCTGACCAATCACAGGGTGACGGTGAGCGCCTGCCCCGTCCTGTCGCCATGGAGATAGAATATCAGACACATACCCACACAGGCTGCGCTGCTCCTGCGGTTGCTAAGCGACAGAAGAAGCCTGGGTCCTGGCTGCGGCGGGCTTCTCCCCAGAGGATCATGTCGGCCCGGTACTGCTCCTTATACGGACCAGGACCCAGCAGCTGGTCCAGGTCCAAGCCGTGTTCCTGGTGAAGGAGCAGAACCGATCCTAACCAGAGCAGCCAGGTGAGGCAGGAGGGAGACGGGTGAGCTCACCTGAGCGTACTGTTTCTTCAGTGGTCCAGATAGACGCAGCACACTGCAGACCGCTGGACCCAGACTGCAAAAGACGAGGTCACGTGCCGCATTCAATAACGTGGGACGTGTCAGTTCCTGCTCTGCTGCAAAGTTGCCCCTCCCTCCTTCATCTTTCCTCTCTATTGTGTCACTTCTGCTTTTTACATCTATCCCTCCCTCATGTTAAGAGTTTCAGCTGAAAGGAGAAGAAAACTGCAGCCGTGTGGTTCAACCGAGAGACAGGAAGCAGAGATGAAGATGCTGAGGTTCTCTTTGGGAGAGACCAGGATGGATCACGTCAGGGATGAGTACATCAGAGGATCAGAAGATCTAAGAGGTTCTGGGGATAAAGTCAGAGAGTCCAGACCGAGATGCTCCGACGTGTCCAGACCGAGACGGTTCGACGTGTCCAGACCGAGACGGTTCGACGTGTACAGACTGAGACGGTCCGACGTGTCTAGACCGAGACGTTCCGACGTGTCCAGACTGAGACGTTCCGACGTGTCGAGAGCGAGACGGTTCTGACGTGTCTAGACCGAGACGTTCCGACGTGTCCGGAAAGAGACGTTCCGACGTGTCCAGACCGAGACGTTCCGACGTGTTCAGATGTTCCGACGTGTCCTGACCGAGACATTCTGACGTGTCCAGACCGAGATGTTCCGACGTGTCCAGACCGAGACCGTCCGACGTGTCCGGAAAGAGACTGTTCCGACGTGTCCAGATGTTCCGACGTGTCCAGACCGAGACCGTCCGACGTGTCCGGAAAGAGACTGTTCCGACGTGTCCAGATATTCCGACGTGTCCAGACCGAGACTTTCCGACGTGTCCAGACCGAGAAGGTTCCGACGTGTTCAGACCGAGACGTTCCGATGTGTCCGGAAAGAGACTGTTCCGACGTGTCCAGACCGAGACGGTTTCGACGTGTATAGACCGAGACGGTTCCGACGTGTCCAGACCGAAACGGTCCGACGTGTCCAGACCGAGACGTTCCGACGTGTTCAGATGTTCCGACGTGTCCGGAAAGAGACGGTTCCGACGTGTACAGACCGAGACGTTCCGACGTGTCCAGACCGAAACGGTCCGACGTGTCCAGACCGAGACGTTCCGACGTGTCCCGACCGAGACGGTCCGACGTGTCCAGACCGAGACGTTCCGACGTGTCCCGACCGAGACGTTCCGACGTGTTCAGATGTTCCGACGTGTCCGGAAAGAGACGGTTCCGACGTGTCCAGATGTTCCGACATGTGCAGACCAGATTCAGTTCAGTTATTGGTAGGATTATGTGTCTAGAGCTGCAGGAAGAGGTCTAGAGGAAGACCAGAGAGGAGGTTTCTGGATGATGAAGACATGAAGGTATCTGCTGTTAGAGGATGCAAAAGACAGATGGAGGAAGCTGATTGGCTGAAGGGATAGCCGGAAAGAGTCTCCCTCCTTTTCCATCACTTCCTCCCGCCGTTGCATTTTTCTTGATTTCCGGTATTCTTCTTTCGTGTCAGAACCATAGACTGTAAAAACAATGGACAGATCGAGCACTGAGGTCCCCCATTGGAAATGCATTACTTCCTCTCCAAGCGAAAGTAGACCGCCGCTTTCACCGTCAATTCCTGAAACGGATACCGCCATTTGCAAACAATCTTCAGCGATTGGTCTGAGTCATAGCTGAGTCATGAATCTACAGGAAGTACTGTCGCCAATCAGGAGTGAGTTTATTGTAACCGTCTGCCTATTTCCACGCCTCTACCACGGGACCGACCGCGGATGTAAACACAATCCGTGAACGAATGATACACGGATTAAACACCTTCAATAACGGCGGCTCGGGAAAATGGCTTTTTAGGTTTCGTTTTGACCACGTGGCCAGAAATCCTCCGGCTCTTTTCTAAATGACGTCGTTCGGGTTAGGATTACGGTTATGGTTAGAAAAGCTAATTGTTCGTTAGTGGGGCTGTCTGTGATGCTCACGCCTCCACCAGCGGACGTGTCAAACGTGGAAAACACGTTTTAACACGTTTAGGACCGCGCGTATTATATGCACGCAAAAACCGGTTTTGGCGTATATTATACACGGTATTTCCCAAATCGTGGAATATGTACGCATTTTACTGAGACTGGGCTGATTGTACAAGTCATTGTTGAAGCCTTTGAGGGAGAACCATTCCAACATTTGATTCTGTCAGCGGTCCTTTGGGATTTACTTACATTTATTCATTTTAGTCCAGATAAAAGGAGCATTTGGGTGACGCTGCTGGAGAACGGCGCGTGTCCCTCGCGCGCAGCAGCTTGTCGGTTCTCATTCGCGGCCAGGTTACCGTCTGATCAGATGCACGTGAGAAGCGCGTTCAGCAGTATTTAAAATAAATAACCATCCTAACAAGTGAACAGCTGGATCTTTTTCCTGTTTAAAATACGACCAGGTCCTTTAAGTTTGTCTCGCGCTCCTCAGACGGCTGTGTCTAATTCAGGCTGAAGCTGGAAAAGTGAAGAAGATGAAACTTTGGTTGGTGATTTTATGGAGGAGCTGTACCATTTCGTATGATACGCAACTTATAATTTATAAGCTACAATCAAAACAGTGAAATAAAGAAAAACGAGCGTTAAACAAACAAAAAAGTCCAAACACATAACCTCAGAGTGAAATCTATTTCTACAGAGTAAATCCTCATCTAAAAATGTCGACAGCATGCTCCTCTTGTTGTTTTAAACTGCTGCATCGGTACATTCCATTGAGGAAAACAACAGTAGGACAATGATTGGTACATTGTTGAATTGTAAAGTAGGTGTTAAAAGGTCTTCACGGACCCATTGATGAAGTCTGCTCCCATTGGCTACCCGTCATCTGTCAATCAAACCCCCCAGACGGTCGACGTCAGACCCACAAACGCTTATTGAGCCATCTGATTGGTCAATTTATAACTCTAATAACTTGTGATAATGGAAAAAAAATCTTTAAAAAAATTAGGATTAGAAAAAAGAAGTTAATCAGAAAGCAGCAGAGGAAGAATGATTATTCTGAGATATAAAATGACTGTGAAATAACTGTCTGTTTCTCAATGGAAGTCAACGGGACTTTGGCCTTTTTGGAACCCAGTGGTACTTCCTATATGGAACACGGAGGGAGGGGGGTTGATCAGTCCAGTTATTTTATATACAGTCTATGGTCAGAACCATAGATTGGTAAGAACCTCGCGCCACCCAAATACTTTTAGCCCCACCCCTCTCCGCCCCTTCATTCGGTCACTGCAGCGGCGCATGCGCGCAAGCGATCGTTTTTCTTTATGAGGGTTAAAGTTCGCGCGTGCCTGTGAGATCGATATAATTCATCTGTTTAGATCCATACCGATCTGAGATCAGGTCCGTGATATAATCCTTCCCGGACTTCCGCTTCCCGCTAAAAACAAGAACCAACTCGGGACCGGGACCTCGCACCTCCATCAGCTCAGACGAACCGCACCGGAACCACGAGTCCTTCAAAATAAGAGGGACCGGATGTTCCGGTGAAAAACAGGGCAGAACAAAAACGCGCGGGCACGGCGTCGGCGCGTGCTCAGTTGAAGATGGCGGCGTGGCTGCGGGGTGTCCACTGTGGAGCGCAGACGAGACCGGCGTCACGGGTGAGAGACCGCGGACGGTTCTGAAAATTATGCAGAAAACACGATCGATCATCAGCCGAGAAACTTTGCTGCTGACTTTGCTGTGCGCGCATGCGCGCTGCCTGCTGTATAGACAGACAGGACTCTGC
>NW_023416903.1:108700-108956 GCF_002922805.2 Oryzias melastigma | reverse complement strand
ACTCCTCCCCCTGGCGTTCCAAACCGATTTGTGTTTGTCTTATTGTTGCTATTATAATAAATATAAATAAACTGTTGGATTTTTATGCATAAATAAAGCAAAGATTAAGATTTATATATATTTTTTCTTTACATTAAACAGTTTATTACTGAGGGTCACATGATTTCTTTTCAAAGTAAAAGACACATAGGAAACAGTTTCCATTGAATTGGATCTTTATTTTCCAGCAGATCAAACACGTTTCTGAGCAAAAGGA
>NW_023416903.1:100433-108681 GCF_002922805.2 Oryzias melastigma | reverse complement strand
AAAAAAAAAAAACGCATCAGAAATGCTGAAATTGTCCGAATTTTTTTCTGTTTTCATTGATTTTGTAAAAGCAAATATTCAACAACTTTATGTCTCAGACCCGAAGCTAATGCTAACGTTAGCATGAATTAGAAGAATAAAGTCATAATTTTCTTCATAGTCAACCTTTGACCAGAGAGAAACGTATGGGGTCAAATCAGGATCAGCTTAAAGTGAATGAAAATAAAGCAGTTTTAAACTCAAAAATGCATATTTTAAAGGGTCCATTCCATGATTTTCTTAAGCCTTTCAGAGTGAACTATATATCCATATATATGATCATATATTATCTTTGAAACACTAAGAAACAACTTATTAGACTTCCAGCAAGTTGGTGTTCTAAGCAGTACAGTTTTACATGTACTCAGTGGCACCAGAACTTTACTCCACCAAAGCCTGTAATGACTTTGCCAAATTCTTCAGGGACAAAATCAAAAACATTAGACAAACAATTGTTTCACCAACTACAAGTTCAGGATATGAACCCTATCCACTAGAAACCAGTATAAACCCAATGGCTCAGTTTCAACCCATAAACAGTAAAGAACTGCAGGACATTCTATGTCAACTGAACTCCTCCTCCTGCTGTCTGGATATTCTACCCACAAGCTTTTTCAAAAAAGTTTCAAAGATCCTGGAACCAGCCCTGCTCCAGATTGTCAACTTGTCATTAACATCTGGTGTTTTCCCAGAACCACTGAAAACAGCTGTAATCAAACCTCTCCTAAAAAAGGACAGTCTAGACAAAACTCAAATGAACAACTACAGACCGATATCAAACCTGCCATTTTTAAGTAAGATCATTGAAAAAGCTGTTTTCCATCAGTTAAATGAATTCCTAATAAATAACAACTGCTATGATGTCTTCCAGTCCGGCTTCAGACAGAACCACAGCACTGAAACGGCTCTGACCAAAGTGACTAATGACATACGTTTGAATACAGACAGTGGAAATATGTCAGTGCTAGTTTTACTGGATCTCAGTGCTGCGTTTGATACAGTCGACCACGCAATACTACTGAGACGACTGGAAAACTGGGTGGGTCTCACTGGGCCAGTACTAAACTGGTTCAAAACGTACTTAGAAAACAGGAAATATTTTGTGTCAATTGGTAACTTCACTTCTGAGCCAATAGAAATTACATGTGGAGTGCCCCAAGGCTCCATCCTGGGACCACTTCTATTTAACATCTACATGCTCCCACTGGCCCAGGTTATAAAGAACAACAACATTAGTTACCATAGCTATGCAGATGACACACAGATATATATTAGACTGACACCAGGAGACCGAGGCCCTGTACAGGCTCTTGGTAAATGCATTGAGGACATTAATGACTGGATGTGTCACAACTTACTTCAATTAAACAAAAACAAAACTGAGGTTATTGTCTTTGGGGCTAAAGAAAAAAGGTTAGACGTCACTACAGAGCTTCAATCTATTCAACTAAAAACTACCAACCAGGCCAGAAACTTGGGTGTAGTGATAGACACAGACTTAAATTTTGATAAACACATTAAGGCAGTCACTAAATCAGCCTATTATCATCTGAAAAATATCTCAAGGATTAAAGATCTGATGTCTAAGCAGGACCTGGAGAAACTAGTGCATGCTTTCATCTTTAGTCGACTTGATTACTGTAACAGTGTTTTTACAGGACTACCAAAAAAATCCATCAGGAAACTGCAGCTTATTCAGAACTCTGCTGCTCGGGTTCTCACAAGGACCAAGAAAGTAGACCACATCAGTCCAGTTCTGAGGTCCAGTCAGAGGGTTGTGGCTTAAGATCAGGACTGTTATACAAATACAGTTAGGTAGGACGTTTTTGAAACAGATATCGTTCAACGTTCTATTACGGTTGTTAAGGTTACCTTCTATTATTTACGTAAAATTACTTTAAACAGCGTTCAGTCTCCACTTTGCCGATCTAAACCGGAAGTCACTTTACACACGGATGACGATGTCGCCATTTTGTTTGATGTCACATGAAAAGAGTTTATTGGCAAGAATTTGGCAGTACGATATGCATTTGGATATATTCTACCATATTATTATATATTTCCAGGGGCAGACTCAACATTAGGCAAAGGAAGGGGATTGCCTGGAGCCCCCCAACATCTTTGGGCCCCAAAGCTGACAACTTGAAGTGTCTAAATAAGGTCCACGCCCATTAATGCCTGAGTAAAACCCAAATCCCTGAAGTGGGATAAAACTGCTTCTGTGAAAGTGTTCTGTCCTCCCCGTCCTTCTGCAGCAATGGAACATTCCAGGAACAGCTGAGAAAGACGCGTAAAGAGATAAAAAGAAACAACAGTAAAATGAAGCTTACTAATAAACAGGGGTGTAAGGGATCGCAAAACTCACGGTTCGGATCGTGTCACGGTTTTAGCGTCACGGTTCGGATCATTTTTGGATCAGTAAAAAGTAAAAAGAAAAACAAACAGATAAAAACCTAAAAATACTTTTTAAAAGTTTAAAAACATATTTGATCAAACATATATAGAGTGCTTCAAAGCGTAAAGATACCCTCATATATTACGTCAAAAAATGTTCTACTCGATGCCTATTTATAAAAACAAAGTATCTTTGAATTTTGGACACAAACAAAAAACTAAAACATGTCGTTTCTGATGATATTTACATGTCTTGCGACAAAATCTACAAAAGCAGGTATAGAAGAATGCTTGAAAATAGCCAAATGTACCTGCAGTAACCCCCAAAATCCACATTTTTTGTTTCCCCCCACCCACCCAATGTCCAAATTAAATCCTGAATAAAAGCGTTAATATTAATCTTAAATTATTTATTTGAAACTGCGAAAACATTTCGATTTTTAAAATAATTATTATCCATTGAACATGTCCAGGTGAGGCCCTGCCCTGCCCGCTTTCGCCGGCGATTTTTGACACCTTTTGCTTGCTGTACTTCCCTCCCCTGTTGTAGACGGAGCGGCAGCTTTGTCCTGCCGTAACACGGGACAGCTGCTGCTCTTTACCGAAAGATTGTCTTAAGTCAGACATGGAGACGTGTACCGATGCTTTTATTTGACTCTTCAAAATAAAGAAACATAATCTTGAATCATCTGCTTTCTGCGTGATGAGATCAAGAAACGCCTTTGATGGAAGCTCCTCCCACTCGCAGCGGGAGCTTCGGGCCCCGCCACAAAATCGGGGAGCTTTGAAGAACAGTCAAGCAGCAACTTTGATGCTTTAACAAAGACGGTGTACATGAATTTAGCATTTAATAATGCGCTCGCAAGTGGTGTGTGCGTGCGTGGTGACCCGCAGGCCACCTGAACCGGTGGAGGAAGCTTACTAATAAATCCTTTAAAAATCAGACTGTGATTTTCTGGATTTTTTTCTCGTTTTGTCTCTCATAATAATGTTTACCTATGATGGAAATTCCAGACTTCTCTCATCTTTTTAAGTGGGAGAACTTGCACGGTTGGCGGCTGACTGAATACTTTTTCTCTGTAGATGTCTGCTTATAAAGAATGAATTAAACATAGTTTTGACAGCATTTTTAAATCCATACCAGTATGGCCAAATGAAGCATGGTGGTATTTCACTGATGGATATTTCCTCGCTGTTACGTCTCTCCTTGGGGAGGAGGAAGAAATGTGTAACATAAAGAAATAAGTAAATAACCGGGCAGGGATAAGAAGGAGACACAGTGTTTAATAGAGTGACAGGAGTCACAACATAAGATAAAACAAAACACCCAAAAGGACTAGGTGAACTTAAATTCTCAGGCTTTACAGCGTCAGATAAACAAGACAGTCACCAAACACAACTACTCAAAAGGCAATCAAAAGAAACCAGACAAACTAGAATAAAGAAACCAGAGGCTATTGGCAGGCTTGGGCCAGGCAGACAGCAGGGGCAGGTGGAGAAACTAATTCTCACTCAGGAATTCAGCCGCCACTGGAGCAGAGCTTCCTGGCTTCTTTTAAGCTTCCCTCCCAGCTCAGGGATTGGTTGGGAGGGTGCCTCAATCAGCTCTGCAGGAGGGGGCGGAGTCAGCAGCAGTGGAGGAGCTGGTGAAACAGATAAACAAACACAAAGCACACACAACCAGGGGTCGTAACACTCGCTCTTCTACTTTCACCTGTTTTGGAGTAGATGTTGGTGACGAGGTTCACCTGAACGGACACTGGAATCTTCCTCCCTCTGTTCCACATGGCACCTTCCCTCTGAAAAACACAGCAACCGCCCCAAAACCAGACGTTTGCTTCGTCACACATCCATGAGGCTTTCACCTTTGACCTCTCACAGAATTCAGCGCATATACTGAACTGGTCTATTGTCCACATGCAGTGTCTGCGTCCGTCCATTTGTGGTCAATAAATGTGATTAGAGACACAGCAGTCTGTCATCACGGGACTCTGTGATTGGTCCAGACCGTTTCAACATGCTTCCATCTGGTTCATCATCCAGCAGCAAACATGTCCGCCCTCATGCTGACAACGCTCAGATTCAAGCAGCTGATGTGACGTGTCTGTGAATCCTCGGCCATCTGGATGGTTCCACAGCACAAAACGTGTAAACGGGTCGTTTTTTTTCTGCGGCTTGATTGGACACAGGTGTTTGCGTCCAGCGTGGCGTAATGGTGAAGAAACCTGAAAGCCACGCAGTTTGGACTGTCAAGTACACGTTGGGACTCTGTAGATCAGGAAATGGTCTAAACACAGATGAATGTGACTCAGAACCAAAGAAGTGGATTGTTGGGGAACCGTGGTGCAACGGGAGGGCGGTTGACTCCTGACTGAAAGATTGCAGGTTTGATTCCCGCCTTGACTGCCCATGTGTTGAAGTGTCCTTGAGCAAGACACTGAACCTTCATTGCCTCTGGTGGAAGGTTGGTGTCAGTGTTCAGCAGTGGAGCCGTCATCATTATGTGAATGTGACTTTAAAGCTCTTTGGACCTTCAGGACAGTAGAAAAACATGCAAGTATACACCATTTACTATCTGTTTTGATGGGTACAAAGATGCTGGGTGTGGAGGGGGAGGAGTTTACAACTATCCACCTGTTCTAGAACTTTTTTATAAACTTCCAACTGCTCCAAAATACTGCAAAAAGCAACAGAACCAGTCTTTGGGAAAACATTGTCATCAGCAGAATCAGAACCAAAGACGGTTTTGATCCACTTGAGTTTTTCTGTCAAGTGCACAGCTTTGACTGTGGATCCCATGTTCTATGTGGGGGAGGGTCCTTTTCCTCTGATGATGTGGATGAGGCCGTCCTAACAGAGACCTCTGCCCTGTCTTAGTCATGGTTCCACAGGTCTGCCAGTCGGCCGTTTGGTTCTGCTCCTCAGTCCGACTTTTTCCGTCCAGAAGAGGGCGTGATGCTCCCCGCAGGATCCTTCAGCAACAAAGTGGCCTTCATCACTGGAGGCGGGACTGGTCTGGGAAAGGCCATGACCACGGTTCTGTCGCAGCTGGGAGCTCAGTGTGTCATTGCTAGCAGGTTAGAGGTCACATGACCAGAGGACGCCTAAAAGCCAGTTGAAGTGTTAACTTCCTGTTTGTTCAGGAAGCTGGAGGTCCTGCAGAAAACCGCCACAGAGATCAGTAGCCTGACCGGGAAGGAGGTAAGGAAGCAGAGCAAGCCTCAGGTGTCCTCGCATGGTCTGATGGTTCTCCATTTCTCTACAGGTTCACGCCGTCCAGTGTGATGTCAGAGACCCGAAGGCCGTCTCTGACTGTGTCAACCAGATAGAGGCGCTGGCGGGACTTCCGGATGTAAGCTCAAATCTGTTCCTCAGAAGACTTTTTCTGGACTGAAGAGGACTTCATGTTATGTTGATGTAAAGAGGGATTGACATCGTGGTGTGCTGTGCCCTGATTGGTGCAGGTGATCATCAACAATGCAGCCGGGAACTTTGTCTGCCCAACAGAACGCCTGTCTCCTAACGGCTGGAAGAGCATCACCGACATTGTTCTGAACGGAACCGCGTTTGTCACTCTGGAACTCGGAAAGAGGCTGATCCAGAACCAGAAAGGTTAGAAACGGCCATGGGACTTCATAGAAAACCATAAAAACTAGAGAGGAAAGAGACAAATGTAGAAGCAAAGTGGTCTTTTTACAGATCTAGAACCAGTTTAATCAGTTTAGCTTATTTTTTAAGCACCACTAAACAAAGATAGGAAGACCGGGGCAAACCAGGATCCCTCGACCTGAACCAGAACCCCAGCGCTGTGGTGATTGGTTGAGCGGTTATTGGTTGTGCTGTTAGATGTGTTTTGACATCCATCGGGTTCGATCTTTTTTCAAGGCTGATCTCTGTATACGTTGGGTGTTTCTCCTGGATTAGCGTCACAGGAGCCAATTCAGCTCCAGGCACCCCCCCCCACCACACACACACACACACATTTTTTTTTCTACCTGTGATGGTTGAGCTGGTTGTCCAATGACCGAAGGATTGGCGGTTCGATCCCCGCTCCCCCAGTCAACTGTTGGTGCACCCCCCCAAATAAATAAATTTAAAAAATACCTCTTTCCTCCTCTGTATGTGGGGAACCACCTACCGGGATGAATCCGATTCCTGGTATAGACTGCTCATTCTTTGTGGTGGAAGTAGGTTCTTCTGCTGTCTCTTCACTGGCTCTTTTTCTCTTCTCATTTATTTACTGTTGTTTTCAAATTCATCATTTCATTACTGTGATCAGCAGCGGCTGGGTGGCTCAGTGGGCTAAGTGTAGGGCTCGCACTCGATCCCTGGGGTGTCCACAGATCCCCATCCAGATTGGGTCCCTAGGCAAGACCCTGTGCCCGTCAAAAACAGGGTTGTGTCAGGAAGGACATCCGGCGTAAAATCTCTGCCAAATCACTGATGTGAAACAGTGGTTGATGTTTCGCTGTGGTGACCCCGGAAGGATAAGCCGAAAGGTGAAGAACAACATTACTGTGATCAGCAGCTCGGATGGAAGGTTTCCATAGAATCTGAAACCGACCGAGGTTTCTGACCCCGGAACATCTCAGACATGTGTGGAGCTGCAGCACATCCACGGATGTTTGACCTGAGCGGTTTGTTTTTGTCTGGTTTGTGTGGTTTTTGTCGCTCAGGAGCCTCCTTCTTGGCCATAACCACAATTTATGCAGAGACCGGTTCTGGTTTTGTTGTTCCAAGTGCATCTGCAAAAGCCGGAGTTGAGGCGCTGTACAAGTGAGTGACAGCTTCACGTCACACAGACATCCTGACCGGATGAATATCTGGTATCATGGCACTGTTTGTCGTTGTCATGGTAACAGCTTCTTGTCATTCTGTGTAAGGTCTCTAGCAGCAGAGTGGGGGCGCTATGGCCACAGGTTCAACATCATACAGCCTGGACCAATCAAAACGAAGGTATACCACGGAGAAATTATCCTCTCTTTGTTTGTGTTTGACATATTCTGCTGCTCAGGGCGCTTTCAGCCGTCTGGATCCAACCGGCGCCTTTGAGAAGAACATGATACATCGCATCCCAACCGGTCGACTGGGAAGACCAGCAGAGCTTGCAAATCTAGCAGCCTACCTGAGCAGTGACTACGCCAGCTGGATTTCTGGAGCAGTAAGTCCACATGAATCTAAGATTAGACCCTAGAATCCCTTTGACCCTCATTCTCTTATGGGGTCCAGATGACACCACCCTTACATTGATGTGTGACTCCTCCCATCACAAAGATGGACAGATATCATGTCTGCCACGGACGCCACTGAAGATAAAAAATCTTTGAACAACACAGTTCAGTGCTGTCTTGTGGGTCCAGATGTTCCGACTTTTAACATGTCTATGATAGCACTCGGGTTTCAGCAGCGGGTTGTACAGCCCTTCATGAAAGCAGCAGTTTGATCTAAGTTAGAACTGAGAGGAAGTTCTCTGTCTTGACATGTCGACACCTTTTGTCTCAGATTCATCTTTTGATCTGAAACCCAAAAGTCTTCAGAACGCAGCTGTGTTCATAAGTTTACCAATCCTGGAAGACATGATGAATTCTGGGATGTTTTTCAGAGATGATTCTGAAAACAGCAACAGGTTTTTCCGCTCATAGTTAAAGGGTGGATGAAAGATCAATCAACGGGGAGTCACGTGGGTACGCCGAGCAAGATGGCAGCACGATAGTGCAGTCTCCACCGCCCGATAATACTTTATGAATGATTAATCTTGAATAAGCCACCATCTCTTGCTCCAGTAATTTCTTACATAATCCCGGAAAGATTTACG
>NW_023416903.1:83169-100077 GCF_002922805.2 Oryzias melastigma | reverse complement strand
AGAACAAAGTCATCAGGGATGTAAACTTTAGAGCAGGTCGTTTCTGTCGTCAGGATTTAACGAGTAAACTGAATTATTTGACCGTTAATGTCTTCATCCAGCTGTGAACTATGAGAGGAATCAAACTTTTGTGTCATCATTCATGTTCTATGAAACATGACCCAGAAATCCTGGTTTCTCTCAGGGTTTGTAAGCTAACGAGCACGGCTCCACCTCAGGAGGAATTGGAGAATGTATTAATCTGCCTGAATGATCTTTGATTCTGTTCTGTCTCAGGTGGTCCGCTTTGATGGCGGAGAGCTCGTGTCGATGGCAGGAGAGTTTAATGAACTGCGGAGAGTGAGTTTGACATTGAAAGAAGCCGTTGGTGCTCAGACCTTCAGGACTACAGTGTCTCTGTGTTCCAGGTGACTCCAGATCAATGGAAGATGATGGAAGCCATGATCCGAAGCACCAAGGGGTCCTAAAGTCTGAAGTCTCATTCTATACTGTGATTTTCTGCTGCATGGCAGCTCTGCCTTCATCACTGTCTGAATGTGAGTGGGATTATGAAGTGCTAAGCAGAACTTAACATTATCTTTATTCCATAATGATTTTTGTTCATGTTTAACCTGATTTATAACTGAAGAGAATAAAATGGTCAGTTCCAGTCCAGTTTGTTTTTGTCTCTTTGCCTTTTCTAGATAAAGATAAATGGTAAATTGGGATCTGTTGTTGTTGTTTGGGGGGGGTGCACATCCTGCTGAGTGACCAGCAGTGAGGTCATTCATCTGTGGATTCCTAAAGTTTTGGCTTTGAGTCTGTGTCTGATGAACCAAGCTTACCTGAAACCACTGGAGCCCCCGCCTCCATCATGTGACTGAAGGGGGGGCATGTTAACTGCGAATGCGTCAGGGCTGGGGGGTCGATCTCCACGGTCCCATTGAACACATTCTATGGTCTCTTCCAGCTCCTTTTTCTGTGTCCTGTTCGTTTCAGAACAAGTTTGTCATTAGCTGCCGTGGTGCAGCGGTCGACTCCTGATCAGAAGTGAGCGGGTTCGATTCCCGCCTTGCCCGCCCATGTGTCGAAGTGTCCTTGGGCAAGACACTGAACCCCGACTTGCCTCTGGTGGGAGGTTGGCGCCAGTGTTCGGCAGTGGAGCCACCACCAGTGTGTGAATGTGTGAATGGGTCTGTGACTGTGAAGCGCTCGGAGGAGGGTAGAGGGCGCTATACAAGTATACGCCATTTACCATTTAGCTGCTATCCCAGAGCAAAAAGTCGTAAATCTTTTTGAGTTAGTGAAGCCGTTCATCTGAAACACAGCGCTGAATGATGTCATCAACGCCTACAACCAGTCCCCACCCCCCACCCCCCCACCAAGGTCCCAGCAGACCCAGACAGTAGAAACCAAGCAGCTCGATATAAACCAACCAGAGAGGCGTGGGGGGTGCAAGAACCCTCTGATCCCCCAGACAGGAGACAGCTGACCCCGATCTGCAGATTCAGAAATTCAGGGTTGGATGGAAAACATCCAACAAGACGGAACCACCAACCAACCATAGGATCAAAGAACACTCAGGAGGCGGAGCATCTGAACAAGAACTTTAGGATGGAAGTTCCAGTCTGACACGTTTGTGTTGAAATCAGCTTTTGTGAGTCCATGTTGATCTAGTTTGTGTTGATAATCTGCTGCTGGTTGAAGCGACTGATCAGCGAGGTGACCAGTTTCTGCAGGAGCTCTGCTCTCATCTTGCAGATCTCCAGGACCTCCTCATGGTTGACTTTCTCCTCCCGACTGTAGTCCAGGGACACCTGGAGGAGAACACAAAGGTGTAACTCAGCTGTCGTAGAACAGCGACAGGCTCAGACTCAGAAATACCTTATTAGTGATGAGAGACAGGGCCACCACTTGCAGCCCACAGTGTTTGGCTACGGTCACCTCCGGAACCATACTCATACCTGAGGAGAGGGAGAATGAAGGACGAGAACCAGGAGAACGAAGAAGGACAACCAGGAGAATGAAGCAGGAGAACCAGGAGAATGAAGCAGGAGAACCAGGAGATAGAAGGAGAACCAGGAGAATGAAGAAGGAGAACCAGGAGATTAAAGGAGAACCAGGAGAATGAAAAAGGAGAACCAGGAGATTAAAGGAGAACCAGGAGAATGAAAAAGGAGAACCAGGAGATTAAAGGAGAACCAGGAGAATGAAGGAGAACCAGGAAAATGAAGGAGAACCAGGAAAATGAAGGAGAACCAAGAGAACGAAAAAGGAGAACAATGAGAATGAAGAAGGAGAACAAGGATATTAAAGGACAACCAGGAGATTAAAGGAGAACCAGGAGAATGAAGGAGAGCCAGGAGAACGGTAAATGTTGTATACTTGTATAGCGCTTTCTACCCTCCTTCAAGGGCCCAAAGCGCTTCACAGTCACAGACCCATTCACACATTCACACACTGGTGGTGGCTCCGCTGCCGAACACTGGCGCCAACCTCCCACCAGAGGCAATTCGGGGTTCAGTGTCTTGCCCAAGGACACTTCGACACATGGGCGGGCAAGGCGGAGTCGAACCAGCTCACTTCTGATCAGGAGTCGACCGCCCTACCACTGCACCACGGCCGAACAATGAGAATGAAGGAGGAGAACCAGGAGAATGAAGGAGGAGAACCAGAAGAACCGAGCCTGGCTAGAAGAACCACCAGAGAAACCCGCGGTACAGAGAAGTCTCCTCTGGATCTGAAGGTTATGTCCACCGGAAGGTTTCCTTCCACCTTCAGGGTCACCTCAGGAGTTTAAGGTTTCTCAGCTCACCTGTCGGTGGATCATCAGTTTCCTGATTGACAGCAGGTAATACTGGAACACATCCAGCACCCAGATTCACCAAGATTCTGGACACCGGCGCCCCCCAGGGGTGTGTTCCCTCCCCATTACTCTGCACCAACTGAACCTGAGGAGACCGCTCGGTGAAAGGACACCGCAGTCTGGACTCATCCCGGATGGGGAGGAGTCTGCATAGATGAGAGGGGCCGCGAGTCCTCTGGTGCAGAACCCACTTAAGAAGAGGACACACCCCCACACAGGTTCTGAATGTCCACCATCTCCCAGGACCTTACATGAACCTAGCACATCGACTCCAGAAGACTTCCAGCAGAGGCTGAACTTCCTGTTACAACTCGAGAACTTGAACCGACATCAGGAGCTGCTGACCGCCTCCTGGCCTCCAATAATCCAGTCTGTTCTGACCACATCCATCACGGTCTGGTTCGATCTGCATCCGGCCCCGACAGAGACAGACTTAAGAGAACCATCAGGTCTGCTGAGAGGATTAGGGGTTCTGACCTTCCCTCCATTCAGGACCTGTTCTGGTCCAGGGTCAGGAAGTGGGCTGGTAGAACCTCGAGAGAACCTTTGCATCCCAGATAGAGTCTTTTCAGTCTCCTCCCCTCAGGGCGGAGTTTCAGAACCATGTGCACCAAAACCACTCTCCACAAAGTCAGCTTTCCCCGATCCATCACTCTGAAGAAGTCCTGACCGGTCACAGAGTAAGGAGAGCTGGGACTCCGGTTGGGACTCCGACATTTATTCTTATTTGTTATTTATACCTCTCCTTGTTGGCAGATGAGACCATACGACAGCGAAGCTAAATTCCTTGTTTATGTACCGTTCTCGGCCAATGAGGCTGGTTCTGGTTCTGGTTCTTACCCACAGAGTCACAGCCTAGAATCCACAGCATCCGGGCCTCAGCGATGGTCTCAAAGTTGGGGCCGCTCACCATGCAGTAGACGCCCTCTCTGATGAAGTCGCTGCAGCCGAGCTCGGTGCCGATGTCGACCACCACACTTCTCATGTCTTTGCTGTAGGCGTCCGACATGCAGGGGAACCGGATCCCAAACCTTAAGACGTGCAGATCAGAACCACCCGGAGAGTCAGGCAGGTTTCTGATGACCTTTCCAGCATCCAGCTTGTAATTATGTATGAAATGTACGAAATAGATGTAAACATTCTGGTCTGTCTCACCGCTCGTCATTGGGGCCACAGAGTGGATGCTGTCCAGCAAAACCTGGGAGATTGATGTGATCTTTGATGATCATGATGTCTCCAACCTTAAAGTCGGGGCAGATTCCTCCAGAGGCATTTGTGACCAGCACCAACTCCACCCCCATCAGCTTGAAGATCCTCACAGGAAATGTCACCTGATGAGAGAGGACCGTTACCGCTCTCCAAAGACGTGAAGGAAAAACGATCAACGTTTTATCTGGACTTGGTTTGAAGTTAAAAACGTTTAACTTCTTATTTAGGAAAAACAAAGTCCAGCAGAGGCTGGAGCTGAGGGAAGAGTTGAAGTTGTCATGTGACCGTATGGGGGGGATGGGGGGGTCATGGGGTCACAGACGGTTGATGTTCTGGACATGGAAATATGTAGGTGTTACAGAGGAAAATGCTGACATGTGAAGATGGATGCATGAACCAGGATGCTGGTGGAGATGCAGAACATCTGAAAATATCACTGATGTTCTAGAAGAGAATCTTGAAGCAGGCTCATAAAAATATTTGAACCCACTGAATTGAGGACAGAAAGGATCATAAATCACACTCGGCTGTTGCAGCTGTTCTAGTCATTAAGGATTTTGTTTCAGTGACCAAATCAAAGATAATTTCTGCAGATTCTCCACAGAAATGTCAGTAATATCCAGGATTGATTTTAAATTCTTTTATTGGTTTATAAATGTGTTTATGGTATCGAGCCCTCATATGTATCTCAAATGATTTGAAGGTATGAGTCCTGACAGACCCTGAGGTCCTCTGGGCCTAAAGTCAGAACTAAAACCTCATTCAGTTACTACAGATCTCACCCGTGGTCCTCCACAGAACCTCAGAGACTCTTCATGTTCTCAAAGGAAAGCTCAAGACCTACTTTTTAATCTGGATTTTAGTTCCAATTGAAAAACTCATTTGATATTTTTAGTGTTTTATGTTTTCACTCATTTGATAGTTTTATTCACTTTTGCTGATTTATTTCTGTCTAGTAAGGTTTATTTATTTACTTGTGGGGTTATTTATATCAGTTTTCACTTTTATTTATTTGACTCCTTTAACATTTTACCTCCAGTGTTTTCCTCTGAGGATCCTCCACATCAGGGATTGACCTTTCTCCGTGAACAGGGTCACTGCAGTGGACCCCCCGGTCCAGCTCTTTGCTTGGATCTGGGGGGTCCTGTGGTAGGGGAACGGCTAACCGTTCTAATTCTAATTCAATTGAAAACTTACCTGACAAAGGGTGTAACCTTCATACAGGTGGAAGTGACCCTTCATGAAGACACAAGACCGTTCCTCAACTGTCCCAAACACCAGACAGCCTTCATGACCTGGAACTTCAAAACGACACGTGTGAAAGTGGATCTTCTCCTCAGGCTGCAGTAACTTTAACTTTAGTCTACAAATGTGGATCTCAGGTCACAGTTTATTCATAAATTCTCTTCTAGTTCTCCATTAGAATTCGCTAAACACAGAGCTGGAAGTGAATCTGCAGTTTCCAGGAGACTTGTTGGTGATCCTGACGAAGCCCCGCCCATCTGGATGAAGCCCCGACACCATCCTGCATCTCTGAGTGGGAGTGATTCCTGGTGGGTCGTCTGTCCTCCTGCTCCTGGTCGTGGACTGCAGTTCTGCTTCATCTGGACTATGGACTTAATCATCACTCGTCCCTCAGCTCTATATGAATGAACTCTACTCATATATGCAGTTTTAGCAGCTAACTTTTCTTTAACCGTTCTGGTATCGCCTGTCCGTCCTGGGATAGGATCTCTCCCTCATGTGGGAATCCCTAAGGTTTCTTCTTTTTTCCTGACTCAGGTTTTTTTAGGAGTTTTTCCTTACCGCGAGGGAGGGTCTAAGGACAGGGATGACCTGTTCTTTATAGTCTGTTTAGTTTTTACCTATTGTGCATATTTTATGACTCCATCTGTGCATCTGTAAAAACTACAGGCATGAAGCCCAATGAGGCAAATTGAATTTGTGATATTGGGCTATATAAATAAAATTGAATTGAATTGAATTGAATCTGTGAACTTTTTCATAAATCACTCGTGCAGAGGTGAAGGCGCCTCAGCTGCAGACACTTACCTGTGCTGATGGGGAAGTTGGGGATGTCCTGGTACCTGAAGGTTTGTTTGTTGGAGGCGCCATCCGCCAGCAGGCCCAGTCCTGATCCACAGATTACTGCCACCTTCGGACGATGACTGGTCTGCTTCATCAGCCACTCGGTGGTCAGCTTGTAGTCTTCAAAAGAGCAACAGCTGTTGTGGGGAGAAGATGTTTACGAGTCAGAGCAGAAGTCCAACAGCTGCACTGAAGGACTGGTGGTTGGTCTCAGACGGTCTCAGTTGTGGAGTTAAGGGTCATACTGCCAGTCCGGGTTTGATCCAGTGACTGTGCTGTCATGAGTTTGTCTTCAGGCCATCACTGATCCGCTAAAGGTCAGTCACTGGGTCCATAAACCAGGTTTTGGCTTCTGGATGTTTTTCATTGTCTGGCCAGCTGAACCACAGTCTGCTGACACACTCTGAGTGATCCTGAGGGACCTATCAAACTAGAAACAAACTCCGGGAGCCTGGATGAGCTCTGGAAATCCTTCAGAGATCTCCTCCAGATCATGTTCCTTTCACAATAACAGCATGGAGAAAAACGGACCGTCGTTGTGAGAACCTCTCTGTGTCTGAGCTTTTGGTTCTGAATGAAAGCAAAGCAGCTGGAGTTCAGGTCAGAGGCCGAGCAGAAAAACACAATGTTCCTCTCAGGTGAAAAGGAGACAGTGGAAAAAGGAAGATTTCTCACCAGTTTCCCTTGGTGTGCATTGTTGGGTTTCAGAAACCTAAAGGAGACGTGGATGAGGAGGAGGAGGAGGCAGTGGGTCTCTTCACCTCTGATTGGCTAGTTCAGGTTGAGTAAACATGCCCGGGTTCAATGACTTCATCCATCCGTGGCCTTTGACGTCTGTAGTTTATCTTCTACCAAACAATCAGCTGTTTCTGGGGAAAAGAGCAACTCGGATCAGTTTGATGCAGAGATGGAAACTCCGCTGGAGGAATCCTCTGGAACCTCAAGCTCATCTGTTCCTGAAAATAAGCCAGAGGGAATCCTTGCTGGTGGATCTGGATAGAAAGGGAATCCCTGTATGTCAGGAAGGTCCTCATCCCTCTGTTCGGAACTCTAGAACAGGTATTCAGTCTCAGGTGACATTACAGTTACATTCTGAAAGGATGTGGAAGGCTCCATCTTTGACTTAAGAGTATACGAGTGACCTCTAAGTAACTTCACGTGCACAGACTGTGCACATGAAGATGTGTGTGTTACTGTGGTAACCATGCTGCAGTAACTCAGCACATCAGTTACTATAGCAACCATGTTGAAGTCTTTTATTTTTGACACAGACAGAGTTTGAACCAGTTACCAAAATAAAGTCTCTTTTTGAGCATTTCAGTGTCAGTCCAGAACCTTCTGGACCTCCATCTGGTTTACAGCTGAGGGAACTCTTTGATTGGAAAACACCTGTGGTATACCTGTATTTTACCTGTAATTTACCTGTGACATACCATCTCCAGATGTTCTCATAGACCTCCTCCTCTTCTCCTCCTGATGTTCTCATAGATCTCCTCCTCTTCGCCTTCTGATGTTCTCATAGACCTCCTCCTCCTCTCCACCTGATGTTCTCATAGACCTCCTCCTCTTCTCCTCCTGATGTTCTCATAGATCTCCTCCTCTTCGCCTTCTGATGTTCTCATAGACCTCCTCCTCCTCTCCTCCTGATGTTCTCATAGACCTCCTCCTCTTCTCCTCCTGATGTTCTCATAGACCTCCTCCTCCTCTCCTCCAGATATTATCATAGACCTCCTCCTCCTCTCCTCCTGATGTTCTCATAGACCTCCTCCTCCTCTCCTCCTGATGTTCTCATAGACCTCCCCCTCCTCTCCTCCTGGTGTTCTCATAGACCTTCTCCTCTTCTCCTGATGTTCTCATAGACCTCCCCCTCCTTTCCTCCTGATGTTCTCATAGACCTCCTCTTCTCCTCCTGGTGTTCTCATAGATCTCCTCCTCTTCGCCTTCTGATGTTCTCATAGACCTCCTCCTCCTCTCCTCCTGATGTTCTCATAGACCTCCTCCTCCTCTCCTCCTGATGTTCTCATAGACCTCCTCCTCCTCTCCTCCTGATGTTCTCATAGACCTCCTCCTCCTCTCCTCCTGATGTTCTCATAGACCTCCTCCTCCTCTCCTCCTGATGTTCTCATAGACCTCCTCCTCCTCTCCTCCTGATGTTCTCATAGACCTCCTCCTCCTCTCCTCCTGATGTTCTCATAGACCTCCTCCTCCTCTCCTCCTGATGTTCTCATAGACCTCCTCCTCCTCTCCTCCTGATGTTCTCATAGACCTCCTCCTCCTCTCCTCCTGATGTTCTCATAGACCTCCTCCTCCTCTCCTCCTGATGTTCTCATAGACCTCCTCCTCCTCTCCTCCTGATGTTCTCATAGACCTCCTCCTCCTCTCCTCCTGATGTTCTCATAGACCTCCTCCTCCTCTCCTCCTGATGTTCTCATAGACCTCCTCCTCCTCTCCTCCTGATGTTCTCATAGACCTCCTCCTCTTCTCCTCCTGATGTTCTCATAGACCTCCTCCTCTCCTCCTGATGTTCTCATAGACCTCCTCCTCCTCTCCTCCTGATGTTCTCATAGACCTCCTCCTCCTCTCCTCCTGATGTTCTCATAGACCTCCTCCTCCTCTCCTCCTGATGTTCTCATAGACCTCCTCCTCTTCTCCTCCTGGTGTTCTCATAGACCGTCTCCTCTTCTCCTCCAGATGTTCTCATAGATCTCCTCCTCTCCTCCAGATGTTCTCAAAGACCTCCTCCTCTTCTCCTCCTGATGTTCTCATAGACCTCCTCCTCTCCTCCTGATGTTCTCATAGACCTCCTCCTCTTCTCCTCCAGATATTCTCATAGACCTCCTCCTCTCCTCCTGATATTCTCATAGACCTCCTCCTCTCCTCCAGATGTTCTCATAGACCTCCTCCTCTTCTCCTCCTGATGTTCTCAAGGACCTCCTTTTCTCCTGACTCCTGCCCTCAGGTTCTTTCACAGATTTTTTGAAGCCTCGCACAGAAACTTACCTGCAGTTCGGCAGCAGAGGTGAGGCGTTGCCATGGTGACCGAGCTGCGAGCTCTGATCCGCACCTGTTTCCGCATTCCGTCATCGATGTGCACGCGCGTGGAGGGGGCGGGAGGCAGCGGGCCGTGAATGTGGTCGGAGCGTCGGTCTGCAGAGGCGGAGGACTGTCGGTGCTGACAGGCGCTCCGGTGCCGGACGGTCCTTTCGGTCCACAGCGGAGAAAGACGCAGCAGCTTCAGCGCGGTAAGACTGCGGCGCGCGCAGCTTCATCCTCCTTCCATCATCCGTCCATCCTCATCCTCACGCAGCAGCGGGCCGCTCCGACATCCCTGTAGACAGCCGAGGAGGATTCGGCTCTAAATCACATCTTTATTTGATCCTCCGTGCATGCGCGTGCAGGTCACGCCTTGTCAAACGCGCACGAGCGTCAAAAGTTGGGAGCAGATGTTTAAATTTAGAAACCATACGTCACCGCAGCGCAGTGACGTGAAGCGGGGAGCCGCATTCCTCCAAAGTCCACATTGCTGGTCACGTGACTGAGGGCCTTACGAAGCGTGTTTACATAGGCTGCATATATGTGCACGTTTACATGTAAGCATATATGCATGTCAACACACATTCATGCTTACACATGTTAGTTTGGGAAATATTAATCACCATCATTAAAAAGGGACAAAAAAAAACAACGTAGGGGAGACCGGGGACAATTGTAACACTTTTTTCCTAATTGGTCATAGCAACGTAACTATTTATAAGAACTTACTTTAAACAGCATGAAATGAAGGATGAATATCTTGGCTTGACATGTGACAAGGTTTGGAATCAGTAAAACTATTGTTACAATTGCCCCGGAACACGGGGCAATTGTAACACACGATTGCAACCACAAATGTTTATTTTTTTCTTCATAAAACATTTCAGACTTAAAAAAAAAATCAACATTTTAACATTTAAATAACATTTTCCCAATAAAATTTGTATGATAAAACGTAATGCTGTGATGAAGTGCTTCACAGTATGCTTTTAACCTTTCTTGTAAACTTTTTGAAATAAAGTGCAAATAATTAATTACAAAAAAACACAAAACCATTTGGAATACAATCAAATGAACAATGGACAAACCATTTTAGACGATATTTAGGGAGTAGAGCTTCTCGTTTTGTTGAGAAGACATGGGTGTGTGGGTAGCCATGCTTAGGAATGGTTCCTGGGTTTTTCTTTTTAGCATTGCAGTATCTAGGGTAACATGGCAAAGGTTGAAATTACTTGCAACACTCCTGACAGATTTTCCCCCAAAGACTTTCTGTCAGGCTTCTTCTAACAGGTGCAAATTCTCGCCTCGATTTGTTGATCGTTTCCTTGAACGAACCATCCAGTGATTCAGAAAGACCACGCGTGAGCAATTTTTATTACTGACGAAGTACTAATATGGTTTGCTAGAAACACATAAACAGATAATGAATATTATGATCAAATATTAACAGGCTAATTCAGAGTTGTGACAATACAGCGGAGTAGATTCTGGATCAGAGGAGTAGATTCTGGATCAGAGGAGTAGATTCTGGATCAGAGGAGTAGATTCTGGATCAGAGGAGTAGATTCTGGATCAGAGGAGTAGATTCTGGATCAGAGTAGATTCTGGATCAGAGAAGTAGATTCTGGATCAGAGGAGTAGATTCTGGATCAGAGTAGATTCTGGATCAGAGTAGATTCTGGATCAAAGAAGTAGATTCTGGATCAGAGGAGTAGATTCTGGATCAGAGTAGATTCTGGATCACAGGAGTAGATTCTGGATCAGATGAGTAGATTCTGGATCACAGGAGTAGATTCTGGATCAGAGGAGTAGATTCTGGATCAGAGTAGATTCTGGTTCAGAGGAGTAGATTCTGGATGAGAGGAGTAGATTCTGGATCGGAGGAGTAGATTCTGGATCAGAGGAGTAGATTCTGGATCAGAGGAGTAGCGCTAAGTTGGGTCAAAAGCTATTCAACAGGAAGAAAACAATTTGTCAAGATGAATGAATTAAAGGGATAAGTTGTGGTGTCCGACAAGGATGAATTCTGAGCCGCTGCTGTTCATTATTTACATCAATGATATATTCAATGTTTCCAAACTTTTAAAAATCCTTTTATTTAATAAAGACACAAATATTTTCTATTCTACAGACAATCAAAGGGAACTTATCAATGTGTTGAACACAGAGTTAATCAGAATAAAATCATGGATGGATTACAACAAACTATCTTTGGATCTAGACTAATCTAAAGTGATGTTTTTGGTAATTACAAAGCCAACAGAGCTCTTAATTAAAGTTAATAATGACTTGATTAAAAGTGTAACAGAAATTAAATTCTTAGGGATTGTTATTGATAACAAACTGAAGCCACACATCAGACACAAACAAACTAAAGTTTCAAAAAGTATTTCAATGATAAATAAATCTAAATATATATTAGAATACAGCTGTAGATATTTATTGTTCTGCTCCTTAATATTACCATATTTCACCGAGTGTATAGAAGTTTGTGGTAATAATTCTAAGAGTTCACTACATCCTCTCTTTATGCTTCAGAAACGAGCCATCAGAATTATACATAAAGACAGTTATCTTGATCACACTAACAATTTATTGATCAATCCAGAATCTTAAAACTGTATGACCTTGTTGATCTTTACACTGCACAGTTACTATACAGCGCTAGTGGGAAAACATTCCCATAAATATCCAGAAACAGTTCTTAGAAATGAAGGAGGAACAAACTGAGAGGATGCAGGAACTTCAAGGTCAGATTGATAAGAACCACAAAGAAAAGTTTCTGTGTTTCTGTGTGGAACTAAACTCTGGAACAAGTTAAGTAATGAGCTCAAACAATGTTCAAGCATTTATACATTCAAGAACATGGATGAAGAAACTCTAATCTATGAAGATAAGACGAGTTAAAGATCAACTGGTGGTTGAAGAATTCCAAATGTCTGAACTTGAATGTGATGAAATAATCAAAGATTTTTAAATGTAATCAATGAGTTTTATGTTATGTAATTTGCAGTAATGATTACTGAAAAGTTTACAATCACTATGGTATTAATGTTCTTTACTTGATCCAAACATGTATCAATGATTACAGGATTATTGTAATCATGTGTTCTAAAGATAATCAATGATTATTAGATATTGTGTGAATCATTAATGTTTACTGAAAATATCTAAGAATTTTTTCAGAGAATGATTAATAAGAACTTTATCGTTACTTTAAAACTTGATTTCAATGTGTAATGATTCTTCTTCTACATCAATATAACGTTGTACTTTGATGATAATCAATGAGTATTATAGATCTGTTACATGATGAATGACTGATGTTACTGTTTACTGAAATAATGTTTGATGAGATTAATCAATAATCAACAAGAACTTCACTTTGCTATTGGGAATTACAAAACAACAACAACAACAACAAAAACAACAACAACAACAACAACAACTGGATTACATAATTATGCTAAACAGTGAAATGAAGTAACTAAGTAGAGGTGGGATTATATAAGTTCACTTCCGCCCGCTCCTCTTCAATCAATCAAACTGACCTTAGTTAATTATCACCAACATGAATGAACCAAATGTGACATAAATGTGTTTTAGTTTGTTTCCCTTGTTTCTGAGCACTGGGTCCTCCTTGTACTCAGCTGATTCTCCCTATTTGAGTCGACCACATTCCTCCCTCAGTGTTGGTTCGTCTCGTTTGGTTCCCCGAGTGCTCGTTGGCTTCTCTAGTTTATGTGTTTGGCAGCTCCTTTAGTTTCCCTCTGTTGAGGTGATTGTTTGGTATTAAAGGCTTAGTGGTCCCTCATCCGGGTCTCTGACTCCTGATACGTCACAAAGTGTGTTTTAGTTTTGTTTTCTATTTTCTTATCGATGCATTTCATTGTTTCTGTAATGAGTTTGAAATAATTGTGTGTTTTGTTCTGTATTTTTCAATCTATGCTTGAAATAAACCAATCAATCAGTCAATCAATCAGAACATCCCAACTCAGTTCTGCTTCAGTGCTGCCGGGAACCTTTTCCCAACAGCTGGTTGGTTTGTAGGACGCTACAGACCTTGATCTTGGCTCTGGACTTCTCTCTGAAGGTCTTCTTGAAGAGGTTCAGGAGAGCAGAGTTGAGAAAGCTGGGCTTGGACCACCTCCTGTTCAGAACCTCCTCAAAGTTTGTGTTGTACCGAAGACCTCCACCAGCCTCCACCTCATAGAAGGAGATGTTAGTGTGGACGGGAGCAGAGCAGCACAGGTCCTCCACCGATGAAATGCGCTGAACAATCTCCTCCAGACCCGGGATGAAGGTTCGAAGAGCTTTGCCGCTGCTGGAGACATCCACTCCTATGAAGACGTCGACGCTGCAGCCTGCAGGAGCAGAGAGGATCCTCATCAGAGCGAAAACTCCCCCAGACCAACACCTGTCTCACAGCTCACCTTCAGGCTGACTGGGCGGCTTTTTGCAGATGGCATCAACAACCTTTTTCTTATTGTTTGACAAAAACCCAAAGTTCCAGATGCTGAAGAGGTTCTTTGGATCCTTAACGATCTGCAGGAGCCTCACGTCATACACGTCTCCAACACCGATGGCCAGTATTTCAATCCCAGCGTCCCTCAGGCCTTCAGCTGCTTCCTCCACGTCATCCCGAGAATCCCCGTCTGTGATCAGCACCAGAGTCTGGGGCGTGCCCCTGCGGCCGCCCCGGCGCGGCAGGAAGTAGTCCTTGATGGATCTCAGGGCCTTCCCCAGGTAAGTGTCTCCACCCACATAGGGGGAGTTGAGGATGCGGCTGACCACATCCTCCTTGTCCAAGTGTTCGCTGAGGTAAAAGCCGTGGCGGAGGGCGTCGCTGAACTGAGCCAGTCCGACGTGAAGCAAGTTCTTCCCGACTGTGAGGTCCCTCACGACGTCTGCGGTGAAGTTCAGGACCCTTTTGTGGTTGTCTGCAGAGATGCTGGTGGAGTGGTCCAGCAGGAAGACCAGGTCCGTCTGGCGACAGTCTGCAGAGGAAAAGTAACTTCACTTTCAAAGACCAGCACGTGTGCTGCTTAAAGACCCACCCTGAGGAAAACTGTTTTTTAACGTGTTCTTCTGATATTTTTCTGGTGATGGACACATGTAAAGGAAATTCAGTTTAAAATCACATTTCTGAGTTTGTCTTTAATCTAATTGTTGTGAATCAGGAGCAGATCAAAAATAACGTTAGAAAAACCTATTTGTGACGTAGAAAAGATGCTGGGCGGGGCCAAAGTCTTCCTGCTCCACCCCTTTCTGATTAGCTATACCTGCAGACATACAGATCCATGAACGTCTTTGTTTTCCCGTCTGAGCTGGAATCTGGATCAGAACCGTACGACTGGAGGGAAACCATGTGGATCATCATCTCTGTTTCAGAGTCAATGTCAACACTGTGAGCTGCTGTGAGGATGATGGGATGTGAGGGCAGGCTTACTTCCAACCATCACTCCCATCCACAACTCAGAGGTGAATTTCTAATGAACTCCTGCCGCTCTGCAGGAACTACGTCTTAGAAAACGACACCGATTTTTGGATTTGGTCCAAAAACGGCAGAATCATGATAAAGAAAAGACACTGGAACGCTCTGGAAACAGGTGAGAAGATCGGAGTGGGACTTACTCCAGGAAGAAGCGTCAGAACCACTGATCCACTCAAAGTTGGGGTAACAGACAGAGAGGACCAGCGGCCAGAACTTCAGAACCGTTTATCGAGTGAACGCTTTCAGGATTCGCTCTAGAGCGATGCTCCTGCTCCTTTCCATGTTGTTGGCATGTAAAAACTCAATCTCACTTTCAGCAATTTTAGAAATCTTGGTATCAAAACATTCAGCTCGTTCAGGACATTACTGTTGTATTTTTGCTATTCATAAAGTTTATAGTTTTTGAAATATTGAGCCAAATGCACTACAGGAAATGAATGAGAGATTCTTCAGAAACATAGTGTACTTTGAAACCTATGAACTTCTGGATACTTTCAGCTAGAGACACCATTCAAACTTTAAAATATTCAGCAATTCATGGTGTATTCCATTCATCCATCCATCCATCTTCCTGTCCGCTTCTTCCCTTTCGGGGTCGCGGGGGTGCCGGAGCCTATCCCGGCTACTGATGGGCGAAGGCGGGGTTCACCTGGACAGGTCGCCAGTCTGTCGCAGGGCCATGGTGTATTCAGCTTTTTAAAAGACCTTATGGTTTCTAGGCAAATAGAGCTCAAGTTTTATGCAAATTTTAGGACATTTTTCAATGTAACTGAATAGACGGAATGTTCTGGATGTAGAGTGGATGATGTCACAGCTGGAGCCAAGACGCTGGACTTTTGAAGGGGAACATTTTCCGTACAAACCGCCGTTACTCGAACACCGTTTGTCACAGAGACATAATCTTTTCAGCCAAACATAGGAAAATGCTTCTGGATTGGTAGAATATGACCCTCAATTATATTTACCCCTAGAGGCCCCAGTCGGACACAAAGCTCACTCAGTTCTCCTATTCCCACACATATTAAATCTTCACGGCGGGTTTTACCGTAAATGATGTTTTTAACTTGTGATTGTGAGAACACACTTGAATTTACAGACATGAAACTTTCACACTTTTTGAAGCCCAAAGGCTTATAAATCATAAAAGGTTAAACTTGTTTTGTAAGAGTTGGTGGTAGTGTAACTTGAAGGCGTGCCGTTGGATAAAATGACATTTTTAGCTCCCCAGAGGAAAAAAATGTGTTCGTTTCTGATAACATTTACATAGACTTTACATTTGAGATCAATTTGTGAGCTTTTTAAAACTGAAAGAATTCCTTTGATCTGTGTCATTTTGTTGGGTACAAAGTCTGTCCATCTCAGAATCTGCTGTCTGTGGTTCAGTAGAAGAAATGCAGCGTCCAGACCACGACTTTGAACCCGTTACCATGGCGACGGCACTCTCTTTCACACACGCTCTCTGAAACACTGATACAGGCTTTGCACCGTTGCTAGCTTTTTAGGATAACTTGGAATCTGATGAGGCTTTTAGGATAACTTGGAGTTAAGCTAATATTTTAGGGAAACACTAAATTGGAATCAACTGAGGATTTTTTTAGCAGATGTCGAACAAATTGCTCAATTTTTTGCAATTTCACAAGAAATTCTTCAAATTCTTTATGCACTTCTGAAAGGTGTTCGATATTGGCATCAAAACGTTCAGCACATGAAAGATATTCAGGCTTGTACTTTTGGTTTTCATACCTTTTATCCATTCTACGTTTTTATGCAATTTTTGTGATTTTTCAAGAACATTTTCAAATCCTTTGAGCTTTTTCTGCCATTTCTGTCACTGTAAGTCTATTAATAACTATAGCAACATGCAAAAGCTTTAGCTTATAACTTTAGCCTTTTCAGCAAATGTCTTCAGCAGTTACAGTACATTTTCTTCAGCAAAAAGCATTCACTCTAGCATTATGCAGGTGATGCAAGTTATATGTGTTATCACATCCCACAGATAAACTGCGACAGTTTAAATATTCTGAACAAAGCAGTTTAACTGAGGAGTGGATCTCTCTGACCTCCAACAACAGAAATCCATCCACCAGATTGGTTACTCTGTCTGTGGAAGGGGCGGAGTCACCAGCTGCAGTTGAAGAGGACAACAAAATGTTTGTTTTTGTCAAAGTCCATAAATCTTTCAGTGTTTTTCCATAAACAGCTTTAGATGAATCCATCGTCCTCTTTTGTTTTGTTCAAA
>NW_023416903.1:76692-83114 GCF_002922805.2 Oryzias melastigma | reverse complement strand
TACTGAAATAATGTTTGATGAGATTAATCAATAATCAACAAGAACTTCACTTTACTATTGGGAATTACAAAACAACAACAACAACAACCGGATTACATAATTATGCTAAACAGTGAAATGAAGTAACTAAGTAGAGGTGGGATTATATAAGTTCACTTCCTCCCGCTCCTCTTCAATCAATCAATCAAACTGACTTTAGTTAATTATCACTAACATGAATGAACCAAATGTGACATAAGTGTGTTTTATTTTTGTTTTCTATTTTCTAATCAATGCATTTCATTGTTTCTGTAATGAGTTTGAAATAATTGTGTTTTGTTCTGTATTTTTCAATCTATGCTTGAAATAAACCAATCAATCAATCAATCATGTGTGCATGTTTACATATATAAATGCAAGCGTGTCAACATGTATACATGAAAACGTGTATGTCATGGATGGGATGAAGACGTTTGGGAGGTTTCTGTCGGTCAGATAAGAGTTTTTGGAAAGATATGCAGCTTTGGTTCCGGCTGCAGGAACCAAAATCCAGAACCTGAAAGAGATGAAGTCTCAGCGTCTGAAATGGTCGCGCCAACACATGTTTACATGTAAAGATTTATTCATGTAAACATGTAAACATCTATACAGGAATAAATGTTTTCATGCAAACATGCAAACAAGTTTACATGAAAACATTTGTAGCTGCTTACACTCAAAAATGTTTACTTTTAGACATGTTTACATGTCTAAAAGTAAACATTTATGCATGTATAAATGTTTACATCTATAAATGTTTACATGTAAACATTTATAGCTACTTACATGCATAAATGTTCACATGTAAGAATTGACTCTGAATGTTTAGCTGAAGGAAGCTGTTTTTGGATAAACATCTAAGGTCGTTGGAAGGTCAGCTCCTCCCCCTCTGAGGACGGCAGCACCTGAAACCTGAAACAGTCAAACATTGAAAAGAAAGAAAATCAAAGTTTTCTTAACTCCATTTGTTTTGATCTTTTCAACGATTCCACATCATAATAATCCAGTTAAATCCAGTTCACTGCAATAAAGACAGAAGATTTTAACTGCATAAGGAAGAGCAGCAAACGACAGACGAATGTTTGTTCTAATCTCTGATCTGAGGAATCAAGTGGAGAAAATCTTTGTTGTCTTCCATCCTTCCCCCCTTTAATCCGAGTCGTCTGGCTGACACCTATCACCTTCCTCACCTTCACAGACCTCTTTATGAAGACACCATGCAGATCCTTCTGAGCTTCTCTGTTCTTCTAGAGAGTATCTTTGAAGTAACATCTGTTCTCATGAATCCAAACGGTTCCTCTGACCTCACTCCACGATTTCATCATCTTCATTCCTCTTTAGTTTCTACTGAACTTTCTCAACGCCTCCAATCTTCTTCAAATGGAACTCTGATCATCTTCGGATCTGATTCAAAGCGTTCCCAGAGTCTTTTTATCGGGATTCTGCTGTTTTTAGACAAAAGCCAAACTTTGCCGTTTTCTAGGACATCGTTTCTGCAGAGCGGCAAGAATTCATTAGAAATTCACCTCTGAGTTGTGGGCCAGACTGATGGCATGGAGTAACCCTTCCCCCATTTCCCATCATCCATCTGTTTACATGTTATCCTGCTAGCTTACAGCCCCCTATCCCCCCAAGCTAACATTAGCATAGCAACAAACAGCAGCAACATCGCTTCTGTCCAGTTCTACTCCAGATTCCAGCTCCGACCAGGACAACAAAGACGTTCATGGATGTATTTGTCAGCAGGTGGATGATCAGAATAGGGCAGAGCAGGGAGCTGGTGGCCCCGCCCACTGCATTTATGACATAACAAATCTATTTTTCAAACAGATTTTTTCATCTGCTTCTGATTAACAGCGATTGGTAAAAAGAAGTCTTGAGAAATGCAGCTTTACTTGAATTTTCTTCATACATGTCCTTCATTAAGAGAAAAATTCTACAAGAACACGTTAAAAACCCGTTTTTTATTGGACTGGGTCTTCATGCAGTCAGAGACTTGACTGCCAGGTCTCCAGTCATTATCCAGCCTCTGTCTGGCTTCAGTTCCACCTTCAGCTCGGCTGCATCTCCTTCTTCTGTCCTCCGTGTCTCACTTCCTCACAGCAGACCTTTTCCTCATGAGCCTCCTTCCCTTCTGCACTTGTCTTCTTCCTCTGACTCACTACCAGAGTCTTCCTCAAACCATCATCTTCAGCTGTCTGTCTACAGCCTCACTTTAGTATCTGATCTCTGTCAGACTGCAAAGTCTGAACTAGATGTTCTTCCTTCTCTTTTTCTTTGTCTTCATCACCAACATTTCCATGTTCTTGACATCTGTACTTCTGCATTTCTGCTCTTAAATCCAAACTTCTCCATCATGTCCTCATCTCTTCTGTTTCCTTCTCCCACATGTCTGTTAAAATCTGCTCCAATCCTCACTCTCTTTTCTGGAGATCCTCTGGATCTCCTCATCCATCTCCATCCTCACATCTCACCAGCTGTCAGCATTCACCATCACACCTTCATCTTCCAGCTTCAAACTCCTCCACCGCTCTGACCCTCCAGAACATTCATATCAAGCTCCTCCTTCAGGATCTCTCCTTCATTCCTTTTTCCATATAATCCATGATCCAACGTCTTGAAGCTGCTTCCAATCTATAGTTCTTGCTCTGCTGATCACACAAAAGCTCTGCCTCTCTTCTGTCCATCAAAGTTCCTGTTCAAAGTTTTCTTCCAAGTTCTTTGTTCCTCTTTCTTTTGCTCCCATTGGCTACCCGTCATCTGTCAATCAAACCCCCCAGACGGTCGACGTCAGACCCACAAACGCTTATTGAGCCATCTGATTGGTCAATTTATAACTCTAATAACTTGTGATAATGGAAAAAAATCTTTAAAAAAATTAGGATTAGAAAAAAGAAGTTAATCAGAAAGCAGCAGAGGAAGAATGATTATTCTGAGATATAAAATGACTGAGAAATAACTGTCTGTTTCTCAATGTAAGTCAATGGGACTTTGGCCTTTTTGGAACCCAGTGGTACTTCCTATATGGAACACGGAAGGAGGGGGGTTGATCAGTCCAGTTCTTATATAGAGTCAATGGTAATACCAAACAAATTCTCTCTTTCATTTCTGGCTCAGGGTCAGATGTTTGACATTATCGTACAGTTTTTAAGGGGGGGTTCCGGTGAAATGTTGAGACCCTGACTCCTAACCATAGAGTATTGAGCTGCTTCCAATACAGACATGAACAAGAAGCTGTCCACCAAAGGACCAACCAATGGAGAAGTCGCAGAGTGAGATTGAGTTCCACTGACGGGGTCAACTGATCAAATCACAATGGTCACTTTCTGTTTGACTTTGATTTATGATTACCAGCTGGGTTAGTTTCTTTTTTTTTATTCAACATGTATGATGACCCGAATTCAAGGTGGAAAACTATCCAGGCTCTCATTTGCTCCTCATTCTTTCTCAGCCAATCGTGTCCATCTCAGGTTCCTGTTCACACATTTGTCAGGACTGACCTCGGTGTTTCTCTCCTGCAGGTCATGTGACTCATCAAGGAGCATGCTCAGGCAGTGTTGAGCCGGCTTCAAGTGGCAGGAGGTCTGAGGTGTGACAAAGGATCATGGGAGATGGAGGACCTCTACAGACTGAGGGGAATGCCCTCCTCAAGGCAGTTTTCCAGGGAAAGCTGAGACTGACCCGCCTGCTGCTGGAGGGCGGAGCTTACATCAATGAGGGTAATGAACGCGGAGAGACTCCCATCTGCGCGGCCTGCTTGGCAGACTATGAAGATCCACAGACCCGGCAGAAAATGGTCCGGTACCTGCTGGAGAAAGGCGCTGACCCCAACATTCCTGATAAGACCGGACGTACGGCTTTGATGCATGCCTGCGACCAGCAGGCGGGGAGGGATGTGGTTTCTCTGCTGCTGGAGAATGGAGCGGACCCCAGCCTCAAGGACTACTCAGGTGCCTCCGCCCTTGTGCACGCCATCAACAGAGAAGACCGTGACACGCTCCAGGTGCTGCTGGATGCCTGCAAAGCCAAAGGCAAAGAGGTGATCATCATCACCACTGACACGTCTCCATTAGGTACCAAGAAGACGAAACAGTACCTGAACTCGCCCCCCTCCCCGGGCATCATCGACAAGCTGTCTCCTGCTTGCATGTCTCCCTCTGAGGTGGAGATTTCCACCTCCTCACCTGCAGGACTCCAGAGCAAAGGCCAGGACCAGATCTTCAGTTTTGCACTAACTCCTGCATTACCTGTACCTTCAACCCGCCCCCCAGGGGACAAACGGCTGCCGCCTCGCAAACTTCTGAAGAGGCTGAACTCTGAGCCCTGGGGCTTGGTGGCCCCCTCAGTCCTGAGCGGGGTTTTTCAGGAGCGAGTGGACTGTGGTCTGAAAGAGGAGGGCAGCCCCGATGTCAGCAGCGAGATGAATGGTTTGAACATCTCAGAGCCGGTCAGACCTCTACTGTCCAGACGACACAGCATCGAAACCCACGACCCCTGCTCCCCCAAACCCATTGACCGGTCTTGCTCTGAGGACAGCGCTGCCTTATCTGCAACTTCCTGGGCTGAGAAAGTCCAGCAGCATCAGACCCTGTACCGCAGAAACACCGCTCCGGAGCCCCAGGATAACGCCGCGGCGTCCCGGGCCTTGGCTCACCCCAAACTGACACGGATGGACCATTACGAGTCGGACACACACCTGTCCCCAGAGTCCATTCCAGGGTCGCCAGACTCCGGGCGGCTGTCTGTGGAGCGTAGGAGGTTAAACGCCTCCCCCCTGTCGCTGGTTACAAGCTCGTCTAGGGAGTCCCTGGAAAACATCCCGACCTCAGTGTCCCCCATGATCATGAGGCGGCATCCTCCAGGACTCTTGGAGCGCCGAGGGTCAGGAACCCTGTTGCTGGACCACATTTCTCACACCAGGCATGGTTTTCTGCCCCCCCTCAACATCAACCCACAGAGACCCATACCGGACATTCGTTCAAACGGAAAGGCCGCCTCCCCGGTCCACTCAGGGCACAAGATCTTGGTCCCAGTGGCTCCAGCTTCACCAAAACGTGGCCCTGACTTTAAGATGAAGAAAAAACTGATGAGGAGACACTCGATGCAGACGGAGCAGATGAAGCAGCTCTCCACCTTTCAGGAGATTCTGGCGGAGAAGGTCTCTGATTGTAATGGAGACTGATGAGCAAAGGATGGCAGAAAGCGGGGGGGGGTCAAAGCAGTCCCGGTCAGTGCAGGAGCTGGAACAACAATAATATGAAGACAGTTTTTACATTAAACCTAATTCTACTAAGTTCAAAATAACTTAGTGTGGTAAAGTCTTATTTTAATACTCAGAGCTTGAACGGTCTCCACCAAACAGGAAGTGAGGAGGAGCATCCATGCAGACACTCACCAACAAAAGTGAAGAATCAGTCAAACATGTCAACATGTGTTGAAATGCTGTCCTGTTTAAAATCATGCAGAAAATAACTTTATGTCAATAAACTTTATTATCCGACAGAAGTGTTTGTCAGTTTGATTGGAAACATTCACCTGATTTTAAAGTCTCAGTCTGTCAGCTCTACTCTATTCCTATTTTCACTGATGGAAATGAAACAGTCCAGAAAGTGCAGATGTTTCTGACTGAAGGAGAAACTGTTTCTTCACAGGAACCTGAAAACCTCATCAAAAACGCTCAACTGTATTCAGAGAAAACACAATCAGAGACACGGTTAGAGCTGATCTTCAGCACTGAACCACTCGGACAGACTCGGACAGACTCGGACAGACTCGGCCGACGTGAAGTCCATCACTAGATCTGTGCTTTGTGTGGAGCAGCATTCCTGATATCCCTGTTAAACTCTGAATGTCACTGATCCTGAGGCTGGAGAGGAAATGTTTAGGTTATGCTCTCATATCATCTGTACTGTTATAATAAAAAACTAAATCATATAAATCGGCATTAAAATCCTTCTATTCCTTCAATATACATAAAAACACGAAGCCCCTCCCTCCAAAAAAGAAAAAAAAGATCATTACATTGGAAATTAATGTAAATCAATGAGTGTTAAAGGAGCCAAAGAATACATAAAATACAAATAATCAGAGAAAATCTTCCTGGTGACGTCATCGTGGTTTCATTCTGTAACTACAGAAAGATTCTGTTTAATTCGTTTGGATTGATCCAATTCAGTTAAAACGCGTTTGACCTGGAAACGTGACGTCACGCGGCTGCGTTCACGCACCTCTGTAAACATGAGCAGGTAGGTCGCGATCCCTTTAAGAGCACTTCCCCTTTAAGTCACCTGCAGCCACACCCGAACTCCTTCCGGTAACATTTCATAACATCGGTAGGACGGCTGAAGCGAACCGAACCGAACCAGAGCGCCGGGTCCAGGACGGACAACGAACCAGAGCGCGTG
>NW_023416903.1:70135-76238 GCF_002922805.2 Oryzias melastigma | reverse complement strand
TTGGATTGATCCAATTCAGTTAAAACGCGTTTGACCTGGAAACGTGACGTCACGCGGCTGCGTTCACGCACCTCTGTAAACATGAGCAGGTAGGTCGCGATCCCTTTAAGAGCACTTCCCCTTTAAGTCACCTGCAGCCACACCCGAACTCCTTCCGGTAACATTTCATAACATCGGTAGGACGGCTGAAGCGAACCGAACCGAACCAGAGCGCCGGGTCCAGGACGGACAACGAACCAGAGCGCGTGAGTTCTTTGGTGACGCTGCGCGTGTTCAGTACCTCCGCGTGTTCGCGGGCCAGGGCTGATGCCTGTGCGGTTCGGGTTCTTCTGGACTTTAATCCGCTTTCAGGGTTTACACGGGTCCTCAGCGCCTGAACTAGTTTCACTCAGACTAAAGGAGCTGCAATTCCACCTTAAAACCACCTTAAGGCCGGAAGTCTTCCCACTCAGATCTCTGGAATAGGTCTTTGGTTCTGGTTTGAGCGTTGATCCGGTTTCAGACGCAGCAGTGAATTGGATCAGAACACAGAACCTCTTTCTCTGTTCTTCACGTATCTTCTCAGTTTTCAGGGACTCAATGACTCCACCCCTTTGGCGTTCCAAACAGGAAGCACCTGCTGGTTCCAAGACGGCGAAATCCCGTAGAGTTCCAGTGAGAAACAGATTCGTTTAAGTTCAGTTTTATTTATCTAAGTCAGTATCTCACCATGGTTGACGATGTTCAACGAGGTTCACGCCGCTAAACGTCCAAAAACATCAAATCATAAAACACAGACAGCAGATTGCTGAAGTAAACTTCGAGGCTCGGTAACAGCTGCTATCAGTCGTTCTGTTCTGATCCGGTTTTACATTTTTCTTTAAAATCCTCTTTTTTTTTTAAAAGATATTTTTCTGTAGTTCAAGTTTCTTAATTTATAAACCGACCAATCAGACAGCTCAGTACAATCATGCTGTGCTGCTGCCGCCCCCCCCCCTCCACAGATTCTGCTGAGTCACTTTCAGCGGTGGGGGTGTGGCCTTTGAACAAGCTCAGTTCTAATTGGTGACAGTAGTTGCCATAGAAACGTTGAACTGATCACTGTTGTCGGGCTGCAAATGGCGGCGTCCGCACCGCAGGAAAATACCGACTGAATTGACATCATGTGGCTGGAGGTGAAGCATTTTCTATGGACGACATCACCGCCGCTATGTCCAGTTCTATTATACAGTCAATGTCCTTAGAGTTCAATTTTGAACTAATCGGTTTTGTTTTTCAAAAACAAAAATTACTGATATAAAAATGAGTGAAACAACAAATGTTTTCTCAGATACGTTTCTCATGTCCCGTGATCGCATTCAGGTACCTGACCCCAGAGGCTTACTCCACACCAACAGCCCCGCCCCCAACTCAGAGAAGAATTTCTAATGAATTGCTGCTCTGCAGAAACTATGTCCTGTTAAATGACTAGGTTTTGGTTTTGGCGAGAAGCAGCATCATCAGTAACGGACCACTAGGAGCACTTTGGAAGTAGATGAAGATGTTGAAGTGGGACGTCTGGTTCTGATTCAGATGTACGAAGTTGCATACATTACTTAGTGCTGTTTTCCCAGCCTGTGGTTCTAAAAACATGCCTGATTCTTTAATTATCCAAATGCTTTCAAGTGTGCAAACATAAGACAGCATTGAATTTGGAACAATCATTCAACACATGTAACTCAACCTGTTAATAAAGCCAGAGGAAAACACGATATTTTTAATAAATTGTACATTTAGTGTTTCTGTTTCAGCAGACGTTAAGGTCATTCCTTCAGAATGACTGAGGCTGGTGTTAAAAACTTCATCTATTACTGATAGCTGTATAGAGTTCATCTGACACAACCTGAACAATAGTCATTTAAACACAACCACATGGTACATTCACACATGTTCCTACACATTTTGGACACAACATCTTCACGGTTCAGAAGATCTTGTCAGTGTCAACTTTGTGAAGGAGAACAGAACTTTTAGTCTCCACTCTCATGACGAATAATTGTTAAAATTGTTTACATTTCAGAAATTGGTTGATGATAAAATCATTGACGGAATGATTCTGTAGATGAACAATGTCAAATCCCGAACTGCTCCAGCAGAACTCGTCGTGTGTCAAATGTTAGCCAAGTCCAGTCCTGAACAGGAAGTTGATGGTCGCTGACCTCTGCATCCTTTTGTGATGATAGGCGAATCTTCTGATCTGCGGTTGATCTTCTCGCTACACTTCATGATGGAAGACAAAGGCGGAGGGGAGAAGGTCGTGACCCCCGCGAGAGCCTGCAGTCCACAGTATGTAGACAGACGGGGAAGTGCACTGAGAGGGAAAGGCGACAGGAAGAGCATCAGGTCTGACGCCTCCATCCATGAGGCGTCGAGCTGCACCGAGAGCGAGCGAGCGCTGAGGGAAAGGGCGGGGCTTCCAGGTGAAGGCGGGCCTCTGAAAGAGGAGAGTGTTGGAGAGAACCGCCTGCCAGAGAAAGCGGCTCAGGTGTTCAGTCCGGCGGTGACCGTCCTTCCCTCACACGCAGCACCCAAAGATGATGCGGCATCTTGGGAAATGGAGTCTGAGAAGAGTCCCTTCCTGAACTACACAGGGGGGGGCTACGACCAGCATGCCTTCCAGTATGAGTGGACTGAGAGGAGAGCACCAACCAGACGTAAATATCCTTTTTTCATCCTTCTGGTTGTTTCAGTGTGTAGGGCAGAAAGGGGCGGGGCTATCGCTCATGTCTCTGCATGTCTGCCTTTCTTATCTTTTAGGGGGTCTGTGTTGTTCCGGCGGAGACATGTTAAAGATGGGCGTGTCCTTGATGATGTCAGCAATAATCTTCCCGGTCCTGGTGTGGGGGGGCTTTGCCTTCCTGCCCTTTGATGCCCCTCTGCTGGACAGCGCCCCCCTCAGGCTGGTCTACACACTGCGCTGCTCTGTGTTTGCTGCAGCGCCAATCGTTCTTGGTAAGTCTGTTTCTCTACCTGTCGTGTGTCAGTCCACGTCTCTATATAACCTTTTCTCACCTGTCCTTGCGCCTCACCTGTGTCTGACTTGTGTGTCATACAACTTCCTTTCTTCTGTTTATACCTGTGAGTCTGAAAGTCTTCTGTTCTCCGATGATACTCCAGGAGACGGCAGTAGAAGGAAGTTCTTTCCATAAGTTCCCATGTTGAAAAGTATCTTAAACTGCCAATCTCAGTATGGGGTGGGGGTGGGGGGCCGTCCCATGACTGTAGGAGCTGCAGCATCTGTCAAAGGACAAGCACACACCTTAGTAACTGCAGCAGAGAGACGTCAAAGTCACTTTATTTTCCCTTTGGCAGTGGGAACACAAACAATCATCAAATCAATAAAACGGTAAAGTCAGTATAGAACACACAGATACTTATTCATATACGACAATATAAAGTCAGACCTAGCCACGTGATGGCTCAAAAGAATCCTAAGATGCGTCTGACTCAGCTGTTAAGCAGCTGCATTGATGTTGGTTCAAAACTGGATGTGTGTTCGATCTGAATCAAAGAAGATGAATGAACAACATGAACGAGTCTCAGCAGCAGTTAAGATCACAGATCATCTGTTAAACGGCAAACGAGATGTTTGTTTATGCATCAACAAGAAAACAAAACAAACATCAACAAACTCAAATTCACCAATAATACAAGTATTTGCAACAAATGAAAGATCAAGAGAAAACAGGTTTTATTCACTCTAGTTGTGTGCTCGTCGGGTTCTCTGCTCCGTCTCCGTTTGATATTTCACCAGCTTGTCTTTTGTTTTTACTTTTCACTGTATTCTGTGTCCTGATTGGCTGCGGACCGGTTCAATCGTCTTCTCTGTGCCGGATCTCCTGTACAGAATTAATTTGACCAAATCTTAATCAATCCTCAGACATGATCTGATCTTTGTTTTCATTCCATAATACTGGTCTCAGAGACCATAAAAACTGAACATCCTGGAAAAGTTTCATTTCATTATTCCACTCAGAACCTGAACCTTCATAGAACAGGTTCTGGTTCCACTTCATCCAGTTCTAGAATTGAATTGTTTTTACTTAAATTCGGTTCCAGATCAGAAAATCTCAAAAACTGGATTTCAGGACATGAGAATCCTGCAGAGAAATCTGCAGAAATTCTGCTGGACTTGAACGTTTGGAACCGACTTTCACCAAAGAATGAGATTAGATCAGAAATCATCTGCTGAGCTGGAAAAACTGGGTCCACACAAACCGGTTCTGTTCGGTTCAGTCTGGAGACCTCAGACTTCAGTCCAGAAGCCCGTCACTGACCCTCCACCGCCTGCGTTCATGTCTGAGGCTGCAGGTCAGTCTGTGTCCGACGCGCCAGAACGAGTCCGGAGAAGACGCAGCAGCAGAGACGACCGGTCTTCAGCCCACCATCAGAACCACCTCTGGAAGGAGGAGCTTCAAAAACCTCTACAACTGTTGGTCCCTCGGGTCCAGAAACTTCTGGACCAACAGAGGACACGTTTCCACTGGGAGGACTGTTGGCCAGAGGTGGATGGTTATGGTCTCTGATGGAGGGAAAGTCTTTCATTTGAGGGTCCAGAGTTTGGAGGTGGACCAGTAAGGAGCAGAACCACAGCAGCTGGAGGTCCAGAGTGGACTCCACTGTCAGGATGTGGACTGCAGATTCCAGAACCTCCTGCTGAGGGTCCGAATGGACCCGGTCCCACCTTGACTGGTGAAGGACCGAACACGGAAGATCGTTTTAGAGACTTTGTTTGGACCAGTGTGATCAGAACTGGACCCGTCTTTCTGTCAGAACGTCAAGAACAGGAGCACAGACGAGCCTCCTGGAGTCTGGAATGTCTCCCGCTCTGAGACATGAGGCGACAATGAGTCTGAATATGTGGAAATAAATATGTAAAAATCAGTTCATCTGTGCCCTGAATCTAGTTTCTATGAAAGTTTAATTTTGTCATTGAATCGTGGAAATGAAGACACTTTTCCAGGATATTCATATTTTTGGAAAGGATCTGTATGGTTTGAACTTTGAGTTTAAACAAGAGAAACGTGTGAAAATGTTTGAGTTTTACTGCTTCAAAACATCTAGAATCTAATCGCGGTTGTTTTTAGAACATAACTACCCAGATTAATGAGGAAACTCTACTTTTAAAATTGTTGTGGGAATTTGTTGCTTTTTTTGGTGTTTGTCAAAATGAAAGCTTTTCGTGTTATTAGGGAATGTAGTTATTAAAAGTTAACTGAGAAAGAGGTAAAAATTCAATTCCTAAAACGTTCTCTTATTTAAATAAAAATGATTAGCGTGGATTTTTCTCCTGGATTGGCTCTATAAAATCTGAATTAATATTTTAAATAATATTAAAACGTATTTTCTTGAGTTTGCCGTATTGCTGGGTTTCAGTGAACTCTTTAGTCGTACTCAATCGTACAGTCCTGTTACAGAAAGCAGGACTGTGGTCCAGCCGTTTCATCTGGTCTCATCTGAACCCCACAGATTTTTCTGGGCTTTGGGTCATGATCCTTCTTTGCAAAAGTAAAATCAATACAATTAAAGATTTAGAAAAGACAATGGTGTGTTTCCTAATATTACAAAGAAAACAATTATTATTGTACATTTTTATTTACAGATTTAAACTGAGATGGGAGGATAAACCCCTAGAGATGGAACATCTCGTTTTCAAGTGGGGGGGGTCCTCCATTTCAAGAAATAATAACAAATGACAAATTAGAAACCAAACAAGATAGTAGAAACAAATACTAAATACAGATAATAAACACACACACATAACAGGACAGGCTCTCAGTATCCACCCCTACCCAACATAACATTTCAGAAAATTAAAATAAAAACATTTGCAAAGGTCGCACGAAAAACAAAAACTGAACTGATCAAAGAAAAATTTGGGGTACAACTTATAAAACATATATTCATCCAATCTATATATCGCAAAAAAGCAATAAGAATTATTACAAAAAGTAATTATAGGGACCTCTAATCCATTATTTATTAAATTAAAACTATTAAAACTTTATGATCTTATAAACTTTAATATTTTGAAATGTATGTATGAAGAGTCGGTCAACGTTCTTTTAAATTGTATTTTAGACAT
>NW_023416903.1:65216-70044 GCF_002922805.2 Oryzias melastigma | reverse complement strand
TCGGACTTCAGGAGGGAGGACGTGCTGGGGGGAGGGGTCAACCACACATCCAAACTGTATGTTGGAGGAGACCAGGAGGAGACCAGGAGGAGATCAGGAGGAGATCAGGAGGAGATCAGGAGGAGGCCGTGCAGGAGGAGGACGTGCAGGAGGAGATCAGGAGGAGGCCGTGCAGGCCGTTTTGTTAAAAACATAACAAAAACAGGGTTTTATCATCTTAAAAACATTGCCAGACTCCGCCCATTCCTCTCTCTCTCCAGTACAGAGGTGCTGATGATGCTTTTATTTCCAGTAGACTAGATTACTGTAATGCCCTGCTCTCTGGTCTTCCCAGAAAAAGGATATCAAACCTTCAGCTATTACAAAACTCAGCCGCACGCGTGCTGACGAGGACCAGGGGGCGGGAACACATTACACCCATTTTAAAATCGCTGCATTGGCTCCCTGTGAAATTCAGAATTGATTTTAAAATTCTTTTATTGGTTTATAAATGTTTTTACAGTATTGGGCCCTCTTATTTATCTGATATGATTTTAAGGTATGAGCCCTCGAGGTCCTCTGGAACAGGCCTTTGGTTGTACCAAAAGTTAGAACTAAGACATACGGCGAGGCCTCATTCAGTTATTATGGGCCTCGCCTGTGGAACAGCCTCCCAGAATGCATCAGGGCCGCAGAGACTGTTCATGTTTTTAAAGGGAGGCTCAAGACCTTTTTAACCTGGCTTTTAGTTGATTTGATATTTTCTTTTATCCTCTACTTTTATGTACTTTTATGTATGTTTTTATGTTTTTTTTAACTTTTATTTTATTTATTTATTCATTTTAATCTATTTTACTCCTTTTACATTTTTAACTCCAGTGTCTTCCTCTGAGGGATCCTCCACATCAGTGATTGACCTTTCTCAGTGAACAGGGTCACTGCAGTGGGATCTCCCGGGTCTGGCTCTTTGCTCGGATCTGGGGGGTCCTGTGGTAGCGTACTCTATGAACTTGATTGGGGGGGTCACTGGTGTGGACAAGTCCCAAAAATATTGTTTCCTCACTGCAGTACCAAGCCAGATTTCTCGATTTATGCTTTACATCCTTTTAGTATTTATTTATTCATTCATTTATTTTTTTCTTTCATGGTGTGGCGATATGTCGATGTGTGTTTGTTTTTGTGCGTGTGTGTGGAAGGGTGGGGCTTGTGGGTATTATCTTTTGTTTTTAAAATGTTATATTTTTTTTTATGTTAAGCACTTTGAGTGAAATTCATTTTTTAAAAAAGTGCTATACAAATAAAGTTTGATTTGATTTGATTTGAAGTAAATATGAAATGCCTTCCTCCTAATTTAATGAAAAGATACATGAAAAGAAAAAGTAAATTTAATCTAAAAGGAGATGAAATATTTGTGAAACAGAATTCTGCTAAAAGAACGATGTGTATCAGTACATGGAGTTAATAAATCGAATACATTGAGCGTAGAAATTAAAAATGCTACAACGGTATCAAGTTTTAAAAACTACATTACAACAGTTTAATCAATGACTATAAAACAATCTAAAACAAATAACAATTACTCATTTCTCACTGGTTGATGTTGTAATTTTAAGATTTTGTTTTTTCTTTCCCAATCTTCTCTTATTGTTTACTGAATCGGCCGAATGTTTGTGTATCTGAATCTTTTTTTATTGATTGATTTATTGATTGTTAAAAGGGACCGACAAAATTTTTTCTTCTTTGTCCCCTTTTCATTTTTTTTCCTTCTCAATCCTGTTTAAGTTAATAACTCAAGTTATTTTGTATGTTTTTATTATTAAAATGAAATGAACCTTAAAAAAAAGGAACAAGGTACTGTTTCAAATAAAAACTAGGATGAAGATAAATACATTTGAAAATAAATTGAAGCCAGTGAAATTGTCTTCTAGCTGGTAATGAAAGCCGTTCGCAGTGATGAGCAGTACAGGGACACGCAGAGCAAAGCGTCACATAGTTGTAGATGACATTAAGAGAGTTCAAGCGGCCTTAAGAAGCGTTCTTATATGAAAGTTAAAGCAGTGACCTGATTGATACGGTGGAAAAATGGAAACATACTTTGTTTTTCTGCACAATTCATCAACATTTGGGCTAGTTTTCTTATCCATGTCTAGTTAAAACATTTGTCCTTTGAGAGTGTGCTCAAAGACCAGTTTCCGCAGCTCTTCCAGCTTCAGGGACTGTTCTGGATTCTGGCCTGCCTTCACATTGATCTGAGCTGAAACTTGAGACGTTAAAACCTTTTCTGAACCCTGCAGGTGTCGGCGTCTGTCTCACGCCTCTTTGTGACTCGTTTCCCAGGTTGGCTGGTTCTGGGTGCCAGTCGGCTCAAGTCGGGTTCTACCCAACCCTTGTTTGACGAGAACCTGAAGGAGGCGGAGTGTAAGGAAGTCACTGTGCACCAGCGCTTCATCACAGACTCCGCCTCCCTGTTCCTGATCCACTTCCTTCAGTTGGTTGTCATGGCAATGTACCTAACCCAGGAGCAGCTGAAGCTCATCCCACTGCTGACTATTGTTTTTGCCTTTGGACGGTGAGCGATCCAAACCATTGATGAATGATCTAAATGAACTGAAACCTCAACGCTTCATCTGTTTTTTCCAGTCTGGTCTACTGGGGGGCTGCAGCCTTTGGTAGCAGCATCCGAGGTTTTGGTTTTGGGCTGTCCTTCCTGCCAGGACTGGTCATGATGGCTGCAAACTTCTACTTCATCTTTGTGGTGGAGGCGGAGGGCTCTGTCTTCAGCGTTCAGGAGCCTCCAGCGCTGGCCCCGCCCCCTGGCAAACAGAGGTTCTGGGGCTGACTCCTGCCGAGTAACAGCACCGTGATGTTTTAACCATTCTGTTTGTTTAAAGGGTAGGGCAGCTTCCACTTTCTTCACATAAATAATCTTGTTTACGATTATTTGATCTAGTTATTCTTCTACTTGTTTTATAAGCTTTCAATTGCTTTTGTAAAAATGATTTTAGGATGCTAAAATATTTTAAAACTACATTTATTTTTATTTGGTAGTCTAAGTTTCACAATAAAACTGTAAAACCTACTTCATCTTTGATGTCAAATCATTTTGAAGAATGAGAGAAACTGTAGCCCTAAACCTGATGACAGCGCAGAAAGGTCACCAAGAATCTAACGAATCATTTAGATCTGTGTGGGTACAACGTCTGGCCCAGGTACTCCCAACACTCGCTGGGGCTCCGAAACACGCCGCGTGCAGCTCCTGTGGTGCTCCTTCTGAAAGTCCTGTCGTTCATCCTTTAGACAAAGTCTAAACCTGTAACACTTACAGAGCCACTCAAGTCAATATTTTACAAAGCAAAACCCAGCAGGAACCACAAAGGCCGACTTCATCCTTTAGAAAAATAAGATTTGTATTTAAATCAATGCTACCATCAGGATGAATAAAAAATAAATTCTTTTGTATGAATAAAACAGAAATATAAAGAGAAAATACCCTTTTAAAAAATATGAAACCGTTTATAACTTTTGACAGATTTTCACATGATTTTCTATCAAAATAAAAGACACCTTGTGTCAGAGTCAGCTCAGTGCTGTCAGTGTATCAGCAATGATTTAAAAAAATACCTTTTGTTTTAGATCTCTGCCAAAAACACACAAATCCAACTAAAAAAAATTATCTGAACCAATTGTAACTTACTTTATTTCTCAACCCCTAAAACACACTTAAATATTGTTGCATCTTCATATAAAAGACCGTCTAAACGTTGACTAGGGGCAACAGTTTTTATTCACATTCAACATGTCTCCGTACATCCAGACACACCAGCTCCTCAGCCAAACACATGACAGCTCGGTGAACCTTGCCTCCCCTCTGCTGGCCATAAACAGTACAGATTCCAGATACTATTGTTCAAAAATAGAAAATCTGTTTTATAATCCAGTTCGCCTTAATTCTGGTTGTGCTTTCTGACTTCCAGTTGATTTTCCGTGCTACACGGCGCACAAAAATCTTGTGTCTAAACTTTTTTCTTTAAGTATCGTAAGTTTTTCAAAACTTTTTTTTTCTTCAAACAGAGAGCCACAATGGAAGGGAAAAAGCAGCAGGTAGAAGACCCTGCTCTGCCCCGCCTTGATCACACACCTGTGATTCATTAGCAGCTCAACATGTGACATTCAAGGTCCCTCAGAAGCTGCATTTGTGATTTAAAAAATATCTATGAAAAAAATCAGAATTAAGTGTAGGTAATCATTGACTGTAAAAACACTGGACTTCTGGAGCCATGAGGTCCTCCATTGGAAATGCATTACTTCCTCTCCTCGTTAAAGTCGGCCGCCGCTTTCACCGTCACTTCCTGAAATGGCTATTCATATTGCAAACGTCTGCAACCCATCTTCAGCGATTGGTCTGAGTCATAGCTGAGTCATGAATCTACAGGAAGTACTGTCACCAATCAGGAGTGAGTTTATTGTGAGTCTCCGCCTCTTTCCACGCCTCGACCACGAGACCGCGGATGTAAACAGCTTCTACTTTAATCACGGCGGAGAATCGTACAAGTCATTGTTAAAGCCTTTGAGGGAGAACCATTCCAACATTTGATTCTGTCAGCGGTCCTTTGGGATTTACTTACATTTATTCCTTTTTGTCGAGATAAAAGGAGCATTTGGGTGACGCCGCTGGAGAACGCCCCCCCCCCCTCGTGCGCAAAGCAGCATTACTTCACATGCGCGGCCAGGTTACAGTCTGACCAGATGCACGTGAGAAGGGCGTTCAGCGGTATTTAAAATAAATAACCATCCTAACAAGTGAACAGCTGGATCTTTTTTCTGTTTAAAATACGACCAGGTCCTTTAA
>NW_023416903.1:56451-64724 GCF_002922805.2 Oryzias melastigma | reverse complement strand
CGAACTTGATGATGAGGTTCTCGGGGTGGCTGGGACTGCAGTCAGACGTGTAGAGTGAGTATAGTAGTGGGCTCAGCACACAGCCCTAGGGGGAGCCGATGCTGAGGGTTCGGACCGACGAGAGCTGCCAACTGTAAAAACAACAGTAGGACAATGATTGGTACATTGTTGAATTGTAAAGTAGGTGTTAAAAGGTCTTCACGGACCCATTGATGAAGTCTGCTCCCATTGGCTACCCGTCATCTGTCAATCAAACCCCCCAGACGGTCGACGTCAGACCCACAAACGCTTATTGAGCCATCTGATTGGTCAATTTATAACTCTAATAACTTGTGATAATGGAAAAAAATCTTTAAAAAAAATAGGATTAGAAAAAAGAAGTTAATCAGAAAGCAGCAGAGGAAGAATGATTATTCTGACATATAAAATGACTGAGAAATAACTGTCTGTTTCTCAATGTAAGTCAATGGGACTTTGGCCTTTTTGGAACCCAGTGGTACTTCCTACATGGAACATGGAAGGAGGGGGGGTTGATCAGTCCAGTTCTTATATACAGTCGATGATTCTACCGACGAGCACGCGGGAGTGGGCGGGGCTCCCTAGTTGTGCTTGAATGCTCTTATTTTGAAGGGCACGTACCGGAAGCTGTTATGTTACGGCGGAAAGACGGTAATGTTAGCCAAAACAAGCGCACGACGGCAGTGCGGTCGAGTTTCACGGTGAGTTATTCGTTAACGTTCTGGTTCTGTTGGTTCGGTTCTGTAGGTTATGCACAGAACGATCAGGTTTTAGAATGCGCAGCGCGTGCTTTGCGCGGGAATCCGCGGATAGCTTAGCTTGAAGCTAACGGATCGTCGGAGCTCCGTGCCCGGTCTTCACCGCTGTTGAATTAGCCTGATGTGATCTCTGCGGATCCCGCGAGTGTTTGTCGAGCTTCTTCAACCGGAAACGTGCTCGATGACGCGGGAGTTGTACAAGGCATCTAAACAGAAGGAGGAGGATCAGCTGATCACCTTTTCCCGGTTGATCTGCCTCCTGGAGCCAGACTGGATCTGATAGTGTTAAGGGAGCTTCTCTGACTTCCTCTGGTCCTGTCAGCTGTGCAGGTGTGCATCTTCACCTGGTTTCTTAAAAAAGGGAAGTGACGGTTCGCACAGTGCTGAACTTTCTTGTCCACTCAGACTCCGAGGAAGGGTTGTGGTTAGGACTGCGGTGAAGTTAGTTTTAGGTTGGCTATTCGACAGACATTCGCTCGGTTCATATTTAGGGACCGTCAACAAATGACTTAATGTTTCTTCGATAGCTCTTATAATATTGCACCACATCAAACCAAAAACCTTTGAAATAATCAAACTGACTAAGAACTATCTATTTCAGCAGTTTAAATTAGCTTTTGATGCTTTTTCTAATTTTAGTCAATTTTGTAGTGTAAATTTTCTCGTTTTTCTTCAATAGCTTTTATGTTATTTGACCAAATCAGTCCAATTCACTTTAGAATAATACAACAGATAAAGAACTATCTATTGCAGCAGATTACATTAGCTTTTGATGCTTTTTCTAATTTTAGTCAATTTTGTAGTGTAAATTTTCAGTTTTTTTTCAATAGCTTGTAGGATTTTAGACCAAATCAGTTAAATTCACTTTAGAATAGTGGAATTGACTAAGAACTATCTATTACAGCAGATTACATTAGCTTTTGATGCTTTTTCTAATTTTGGTCAGATGTTTAGTGTAAATTTTCTCATTTTTCTTCAATAGCTTTTAGGATTTTAGACCAAATCAGTGTAAATAACTTTAGAATAGTATAACAGATAAAGAACTATCTATTACAGCAGTTTACATTAGCTTTTACATTAGCAGCAGTGTGCTCTGGGCTGCACATGAATTTCCATCACCTTCTGTGTTGTTCACACATAAATATGTGTCAATAACTCGAAGGACCTCATGCTCCAGCTGCACAGTTGATCGCCGGTGTTCTTGCAGATGGAGAGGCGGCGCACGGCTAAAGAAGACATTTGTCCTCTGGACATTAAGTGGACGAGGAAGGACAGCACCGCGCTCGCTACCCCACGGGGAAGCCCCGCCCAGCTTGGACAGGAAGAGGACCAAAGTGCTGTTTCAGGTGAGACTGAGGGAAATATGTCATAAACGATTGGCTGAAGAATGAAGAGCCTCATGTTCATCCACACCGGCCTGGTTTCTTCCCAGACTGGGGGGCAGCTTTGGACACAGAGGACAAACTGTCCAGTGATGACGAGCTGGGACGACTAGACATTGATCTGGACCGAAAATCCAGACAACACAACCTGACCTCCAACAACGTGCGCACCATCCTCCATGTGAGTACCACGCTGAAACACATAAACATGCGCACGCACGTACGTACACACACAGAAGATCATTTTGAACCAGAACACTAACACGTGTTGTCCATCCTCAGGAGGTGATCACACACGAGAGGGTGGTAGCTATGATGAAGGCGGCCATCATGGACACAAAGGACTTCCCCCTGTTCGTGAGTGTGTGACAGTCTATTAGCATGAACCTCTGTTAACGTGACCCTCTGTTAACGTGACACTCTGCTAACGTGACACTCTGTTAACGTTACCCTCTGCTAACGTGACCCTCTGCTAACGTGACCCTCTGCTAACGTGACGCTCTGTTAACGTGACACTCTGTTAACGTGACGCTCTGTTGACATGACGCTCTGTTATCGTGACACTCTGCTAACGTGACACTCTGCTAACGTGACACTCTGCTAACGTGACCCTCTGCTAACGTGACCCTCTGCTAACGTGACACTCTGCTAACGTGACACTCTGTTAACGTTACCCTCTGCTAACGTGACCCTCTGCTAACGTGACCCTCTGCTAACATGACGCTCTGTTATCGTGACACTCTGCTAACGTGACGCTCTGTTAACGTGACGCCCTGCTCATGTGACGCTATGTTAAGGTGACGCTCTGCTCACGTGTCGCCCTGCTAACGTGACGCCTTGTTAACGTGACGCCTTGTTAACGTGACGCCTTGTTAACGTGACTCTCTGCTAACGTGATGCTCTGTTGACGTGACGTTCTGTTATTGTGACGCCCTGTTATCATGACGCTCTTTTATTGTGAAGCTCTGTTGACGTGACCCTCTGCTAACATGACGCCCTGCTAACCTGACGCCCTGCTAACCTGACGCCCTGCTAACCTGACGCCCTGCTAACCTGACGCCCTGCTAACCTGACGCCCTGCTAACATGACCCTCTGCTAACATGACCCTCTGCTAACATGACGCCCTGCTAACCTGACGCCCTGCTAACATGACCCTCTGCTAACCTGACGCCCTGCTAACCTGACGCCCTGCTAACATGACGCCCTGCTAACGCAACGCCCTGTAATGCAGCGCTCTGCTAACACGATGCCCCGCCAACGTGACGCCCTGCTAACGCGACTTCCTGCTAACGCAACACTCTGCTAGCGCGACGCTCTGCTAACGAGACGGTCTGCTAACGCGACGCCCTGCTAACGCGACGCCCTGCTAACGCGACGCCCTGCTAATGCGACGCCCTGCTAACGTAGTGTTCTTTCGTTTTTTGTTTGGGGATTTTGCCGATCTCAGTTGTATCATGGCTCTTCCCATCTTCATTGCAGGAACCAAAGATGACCCGGTCTAGATTAAAACAGGTGGTCCAGCAGGAACAGGTGAACTTCTCTGCTCTGAGGCTTTACCTGCTGGGGAAGGAATGTCTTCTAACCTGTCTGTGATTTTAGGCTGATACCTGGAGTCTGTCATTATTGAATCCTGTAAAGGTAAATGTCCTCTGGCAACAGTGCCAATCTCTTTTTACAGGTTTGTTTCATTTTTCTTTCATTTCACATTACATTAACTTATTTAGCTCACCACATGAGTGGAAAGGAGCAGCGAGAAGAACAACATTCTTGTATTATTTTTGCTCCTTTATGACCTCCCAAAGAAAATGGGGAAATAAGAGTCAATCCTAAATGGCCTTTACCACCTGACAACACACTAACTACTCATGACATATTTCTTAGTTTCAGGTAAGACCTCCTTCTCCATATGAAACTGATCACATAAAAGTTTAACGTACAAAGATAATGTAGAAAAAGGATGAACGTAAACCTGGAGGTCCATTGATGAGGCTGTAGAAACACTCAGATGTTTTAGTCAGAGCATCTTTACTTGATATTTCACATCAAACTGGGTGCATTCTCTCAATAACGTCAGAAAATAATTTGACAATCAGTATAACAAATATCAATGTGAAGAAACATTTGTGCAGAAACTATCGGTTCAGTCAACATGACAACAATGTATCTGTGTTTGAAACTGATGACAGGATGACTTTTGATAAATGTACAAATAGCAAAACATTTCCATTTCACTGTGAAAGTTTCATTGAAAGATTTTTAGTCTTTGTCATGTTTTGTGTTGTTTGGAGAACGTCACCTGTTCTGGAACCAAGGTTCTGTTGGACATCTGTGTTTGTGTGGATGCTGCTGGATGTCATCAAAATGATCTGTTTCTCCTTCATGCTTCTTGTCTTTTGGGAAAGCTGAAGCTGTCACTGACAGTAGCTAGAGTTTATACTGAACAGACTGAGTCAAAAACATTTAAATAATTCAAATGAAACAAAGCTGAAGCTCTCAAGGATCCTGTGATTTTTGGCTCATCGATGAAGCATCATTCCAAAGTGGTGATAAAGCTGAAGCTTGGTTGGAATCATTCCTGCACTCAGAGACGATCAGCAGCAGTGGCTTTTGGTTTGGAACAGTATCTAGCCCTTCCGCTCTCTTTGGGTCCAGATGACTCCACCCACATATTGATGTGATTCCTTCCATGACAAATGTGGACAGGATTTTATGTCTGCCATGGACATTAGTGAAACTCAAAAATCAATTCATTCATTCATCTTCTTGACCGCTTCTTCCCTTTCGGGGTCGCGGGGTGCCGGAGCCTATCCCGGCCACTCATGGGCGAAGGCGGGGTACACCCTGGACAGGTCGCCAGTCTGTCGCAGGGCCTCAATCGCACACCCATTCACATCCACTCTCACATTCACACCTAGGGGCAATTTAGAGTCACCAATGAACCTATGAAGCATGTTTTTGGACGGTGGGAGGAAGCCGGAGTCCCCGGTGAAAACCCACGCATGCACGGGGAGAACATGCAAACTCCACACAGAAAGGTCCCAGCCGGGAGTCGAACCGGGGCCTTCTCGCTGTGAGGCAAGAGCGCTAACCACTGCACCACCGTGCAGCCTCAAAAATCAATGATATAAAAAACTTCAGGGCACTGTCTTGTGGGTTCCAGATGACCACACTTTTAATGTAAACAAGCTAAGGAGACCAGAAGGGCTAGAGTGAAACTTTGCTTGTGAGGTTTAGCTCCACATCAAGCTCCATCCTGCTGCTCCATACAGATCTCTCTTTGACTTCCTGTCTGTCTGTCAGCCTCCTCAGTTTGTGGATATTGATCTTGAGGAAGATGAAGACTCATCTGATGAAGAATACTGTCCTGACGAGGAAGAAGAGGACACGGCTGAGGAGGTGATTATCTGCTCAGCTTTGCTTTAGAGCACTGCTGGACATCTCCGGGCCTCAAGGGCCGCTGTGTCTGCATGATTTTCACATATCCAAGCTTCCTGGTTCAGGTGTGTCCAGCCAATTAGAACCTGCCATAGCAGGTATGCTGGAGTCACCTATCCCTGCTTAGATACTTCAAGCTTTCCTGACCACCTGACTGGTCGACATCACAGTTAGTTATAGGAACGGTTTATCTGCAGCCATTCTGTGTAACAGATCTATATTCTTTTCAAGAAGACGAGATTCCTTTTTCTCAGGATTCTTGAAGTCCAACATTTGAATCCAAGTTGTTCAGAGTTTTCTTCCCCCTGGCAGACCCTGCTGAGTGATGCAGACAGCTTGGCCTCGCCCCCCAGGACTCAGATAAGGAACCCAGCTGCTGAAAACCTGAAACGGGTAAAGTGACTCTGAGTTTTGCAGGTCTGCTGATCTGCAGTCTCATTTGAGTTCTGCTCTGTGTTGCAGAGTCTTTCAGGAGATCTGAGAGGACCGCTGGAGACGTCCACAGAAGCTGATGTGCAGCTGGTCTATGGTCCTGCTGAACGCTCTTTCCTGGAAAAACTCGGAGCTGTGGATGAAGAGTTGGCCTGCAGCCCCGCCTACACCTATGATCAGGTAGGCTCTGTCCTCCTCCACCTGCTGTGAAGATGAAGGCACAACCTCCTTCTTTTTGTCAGTCCATGGACAGAAAACATGAGGATGGTGTTGACGAAGGCTCCAGCTGTTTGGCATTCCGCACGCGCTCCAAACTTCCGCTGGTCAACATCCCGTTGGACCAGCTGGAGGCGGAGCTTCTGGCTCCTGACATCACGGCGGACATGTATGAGCAGAGCTCCACCCATCAGGACGAGGACTGTCATTGGACAAACTGGCTGCAGAGTCTCATGGCGCCAGACTGTGAAGGTCAGAAGTTTCAAATTGTTTTTCTTTAGAAGTGAAATGTGAGACAGTTGGGAATTTTTTTTTTTTTTTTTTTTTTTTTTTCATTTAGTAACAATACATAACATCAAAATAATACTATATACAAATAAAGCAGTTAATACATGAAAAGGAGCAGAAAGAAGAAAACTTATATTATCTGTCCCTATTACTAAATCAACCAAATTAAATCCAAATCTATCAAACAAAAAAAAGTTAGTTTTAAATAGTAAGTTATCATCGAAGCAGCAGCTTGTACTGGAATGACTGAAGCAACTATAATGAGTGGAGTGACTGGACTGACTGGAGAGACTAGGGCTGTGGATGATTGCTTAGGTGGCGATCCGATTCGAGTCACAAATCAAGCTCAACGATTCACGAATCGAATCACGATTCTTACTTTTTATGTTTATTGCTATGTGTTTGTCTATTTACTGGATGGATGAAAATTTATTATTTATTATTATTATTATTTGAATTTATTCATCATTTATACCTTTATTTAGAACAGGAGATCAGAATCAACAAAACTGAGAAAAAAACACAAAGATTCAGATAAAAATAAATGTGGTCATTTTAAAGTTTTTCTTTTTTTTTTATCAATCTTCTGGTTCAGCAGTAAAACAACATAAAAATGATAAAAATCTCTGCTGTTTTGGATCATTTAACAACAGAATCTGAAAATGTTCTCCACAGTTTTCTATCCTCAAAGTTCTTCAATATTTTATGTTCTAATCATCACATATTGGTGCAGAGTTTGTATGAAAAGTTATTTTTTCCACAGCAGAATCAAATTCACGTTGATTAGATCCTTTCAGCAGCGCAAGGCTGTTTCTTCAGAATAAGATGGAGTTTCGTTAATTGTGTCAAATGTTGAAGAGTTCTCATAACCAAAAGAATGTAAACACTGAAGCTAAAGCTCAGATGTTAAAGCTAATTCATTGTTTCAGAAGTTATGTCTGTGAGCGGAACTTCAGTCTCAGTTTCTGAACAGAAAAAAGCTCTCGCTAGTTTTACTTTGAAAACCGGAAGCTTCATCGTCATGAAGATGTGTTTACTTCCGTTGGCAGTACCGCGGCTCTTTGTTTTAGTTCGTAAACTTAAAATCCTACATTAATCTGCATTTCAGAGCAAAAATACATCGTCTCCAAATGATATTATGATCATATTTTACTACAATTTACTAAATTTATAAAGATCATGAATCAGCGATCTTGGACGTCATGAATATCCGTACATGAATTTTCGGGAGCAGATCGCGAATACCCGAGCACCCGGATACTCGTTACAGCCCTAGGAGCGACTGGAAGGACTGGAGCGACTGGAGCGACTGGAGCGACTGGAGCGACTGGAGCGACTGGAAGGACTGGAGCGACTGGAGCGACTGGAGTGACTGGAGCGACTGGAGCGACTGGAAGGACTGGAGCGACTGGAGAGATGTTGGTCCATGTTTCCCTTTAGTTTATCACCGTGATTTTAGACTGCAGGCATTTGTTTCGATAAATAAATCGAATACAGTGTATGATGAAGATGATGATGAAGATGATGATGACTACGTATTTTATAGGGGTTTAGGAAAAAATTGTTTCAGCGATATATCGCGATATTTCGTTTGGCGATAGTTGTATTAATATAAAATGTTGCCACTGCAATATTTATTTAATTATTTATGAGAGTCCTTCAACTCTTGCTTTTGTTTTCCACTTCCACCTCCGACCACTAGCCGGCAGCAGAGCACACTGAGCCTCTTGGAGCAGCTCTCCA
>NW_023416903.1:50581-51485 GCF_002922805.2 Oryzias melastigma | reverse complement strand
ATTGTCCCTCGCTCCTCAGACGGCTGCGTCTAATTCAGGCTGCAAGCTGGAAAAGTGAAGAAGATGAAACTTTGGTTGGTGATTTTAAGGAGGACCTGTACCATTCCGTATGATACGCAACTTAAAATTTATAAGCTACAATTGAAACAGTGAAATAAAGAAAAACGTTAAACAAACAAAAAGTCCAAAGCACATAACCTCAGAGTGAAATCTATTTCTACAGAGTAAATCCTCATCTAAAAATGTCGACAGCATGCGCCTCTTGTTGTTTTAAACTGCTGCATCGGTACATTCCATTGAGGAAAACAACAGTAGGACAATGATTGGTACATTGTTGAATTGTAAAGTAGGTGTTAAAAGGTCTTCACGGACCCATTGATGAAGTCTGCTCCCATTGGCTACCCGTCATCTGTCAATCAAACCCCCCAGACGTTCCACAAGCGTATATTGAGCCATGTGATTGCTCAATTTGTGATAATGGAAAAAAATCTTTAAAAAAAATTAGGATTAGAAAAAAAGAAGTTAATCAGAAAGCAGCAGAGGAAGAATGATTATTCTGAGATAAAATGACTGAGAAATAACTGTCTGTTTCTCAATGTAAGTCAATGGGACTTTGGCCTTTTTGTAACCCAGTGGTACTTCCTATATGGAACACGGAAGTAGAGGGGCATGCTCTGTCCAGTTATTCTTATATACAGTCAATGGTAGTGCCACTGGAGAGCACTCCAATGAATAATTACTGCCCTCTGGTGGATAATCTGTGCACTGCATGTGTGATTGTATACATCTGGTTTTTCAGGTAAACAAATGTCACAGTACTCTTGTGGAGGGCTGACAAACTCATGTATCAAATATGATACGTTTGGCGTTATAGGGTTAAACTACCATAAGGTCCCTGAGTGTA
>NW_023416903.1:47793-50449 GCF_002922805.2 Oryzias melastigma | reverse complement strand
CTTTGTACACAAACATCAACACCACGTTCTAGATGTTATTTTTGTGTTGATCAGAGTTTTTATCTTTTTAAAATCAGACCAAAATTAAGAATTTTCTGGTCATTTTACTGTCTCTGCTAAGCCGTGTCTCATTGTTTACTGACCTCTCCAATATGGCGCCACTCTTCACGTACACTGGACAATGCTAACAGGCAGGTGTAGCGTCTCTAGACTATAGAACTCATTGGGTTAAACCATTGACTGTAAAAAAAAATACTGGACTACTCGAGTCATGAGTAGGGATTCATGAACTGTCATTATAAACTCAAAATTGGACCAAAACAACAAGTGTCAGAACAGAAACCCTCTAGAAAAACAACAAAGAAATACAAAGAAAGACATCAAAGAGTTAATCTGACTGATGAAACAATCACATGATTGGATGGAGCTCTGTGATCTGACCTCAGTCCTGAGCTCAGCAGTCAAAACTGGACTTGAGGAGTCCAGCTTTGGAACCTGCAGAGAACCAACAAACAGCAGAAAGCCACACTGTGGGAAAGACTCCACACTTCTGACTGATGTTCACGTCCACTTTATTCTTCACAGGAAAGATTGAGACAGAACACTGAGAACTAAAGAACACAGAAGCACTTCTAATCTCTGATACAAAACAGGAATCACAACAACACACACTGACTCTTCCTTAATACAACTTTAGAAAAATCTTGATTAACACCGTTGTCTGCTGACATTAGTCAGCAAAAAACAGCAAATTAAACTGATATTTTATTTAAAAAAACAATATTGAAATGTTAACAACTCATATGAAAAGTGTTAGAAGTAGAGATGTGTTATAATTCTAGTGTTACCATAGACATAGATAACGTTTTCTCAACATAAACTACAATATCATTAAAGTACAAAATCTTTAACAAAAATCAACCAACAAAAGTTGAACATTTTTTAACAAATTTAAAAAAATCAAACCTTAATGTCATCATTCAAAACAAGACATTTTAACTTCCAATAACGTAAAACAAGACATTTCAATTTCCAAGTATTTGTAAAAGAAGACATTTCATGATCAAGTTACATTTTTTTTCATAAACACAAAAATGAAACTCATGATGTATAGAATTATTTACACATTTCTTTATTTTGATCAATGTGATCATAGTGGCTGATAGATGATGAAAAGCTAAAAACTTCTCTTAGAAAATGAGAATATTCTATCAGAAGAAGCATACAAGGACGTTTTCAGATTCAGAAAAGTGTTCTTTTGTCTCCATTCAATAATCACTTGTTCCTCCTTTTCATTGAATGACTGCATCAATGTGGTATGGAGGCCATCAGCCTGTGGCTCTGTGTACATGGAATAAAAGCTCAGGTGCTCTGTTTGGATGTTTTTGTATGTATTTTGTTTTGTTTCTTGCACAATCTGCCTGGCAAATAACATCTACTGCCGGCATGAGCTACTTAAGATTGGAGTATGCAATAAATCGTTGGTGACGAGCAAGTTTCACCGCTCACACAATATTCCAGTGGAGATAGCAAGACAACCCGGCTCTCCATGGATTATCATCCCGGCGGGGAGGAGACGGAGGCAGCGTAGAGAGAGGAAGCAAAAGCGGGGCTGCAGGGCTGGTCTGCTAGCCAAGCTACGGAGGCAGCCATTCAAACCACCGCTTCCCAGTGTGTTTCTCTCGAACGTCAGATCGCTCACTAACAAGATGGATGAACTGAGGCTACAGATCACGACGAACAACGGAGTAAAGGATCCGTGCGTCTTACTTGTCACAGAGACTTGGCTTCATCAATCCATCCCCCACACGGCTATCGAGCTAACTGGCTACACAGTGCAGCGCTTTGACCGCACGGAGGACTCCGGTAAGAGCAGAGGAGGAGGGCTCTGTATTTACGTAAACAACTGCTGGTGTTCCAACACGGTGATTACAGACAAACACTGTTCACCAGACATTGAATATTTGACTGTGAAATGCAGACCCATTTATCTACCGAGGGAGTTCACCGCGATCATGCTAACTGCTGTCTATATACCACCAAATGCTAATGCTAACTCCGCTATTGGACTGCTACATGCAAGCATCAACAACGCACAAAGCCGCCACCCTGACGCCGTACAGATCATAGCAGGGGATTTTAATCACACAGATTTGAAGACAGCACTTCCCAAATTTCATCAGCATGTCAAATGTGCCACTAGGGGAGTGAACACATTGGACAAAGCATACTCCAATGTCAAACTGGGCTACCGTGCAAAACCCCTTACACACCTGGGCCAATCCGATCATCTGTCCGTGCTCCTGATTCCAGCATATGCCCCGCTCATGAAGGCTGCACCTACCATCACAAGGACAGCTACAACCTGGCCAGAGGGGGCCTCCCAGCAGCTGCAGGACTGTTACCAACTGGGAGGTCTTTGAACATCCTGACCTGGGAATATTCGCTGACAGTGTACTATGCTACATCAAGAATTGCATAGACACCGTTACAGTAAATAAAAATATAGAAATATACCCCAACCAAAAGCCATGGATGACCCGGAAGGTCCAGCAGCTGCTAAAAGAAAGGAATGCTGCCTTCAAGTCTGGCAACGGCGACCACTACAGCAAAGCTCGATCAGACCTAAAGAAAGCCATCAAGGAGGCCAAGGCAG
>NW_023416903.1:31020-47622 GCF_002922805.2 Oryzias melastigma | reverse complement strand
AAACCAATGCAACTGGGGGAGCAGAACGACACCAGCCCCACAGCAGCCCGGTCCTCACTCTGGAGGAGCATGAGGTGAGGCGCACGCTAAAGGCAGTCAACCCGAGGAAGGCAGCCGGTCCTGATGGAGTTCCAGGACGTGTGCTAAAAGACTGTGCTGATCAGCTGGCTGGAGTCCTTACTAAGATCTTCAACCAGTCCCTCGCCCAGTCCACAGTACCCCCCTGCCTGAAGTCCTCCATCATCGTGCCTCTGCCAAAAAAGACCATCAACGATTATAGACCAGTGGCACTTACACCAGTTGTGATGAAGTGTTTTGAGAGACTGGTCCAGAACCACATCACAACAACTCTGCCCCAAAGTCTGGACCCTCATCAATTTGCATACAAAGAAAATAGATCCACAGAGGACGCGGTGGCCACAGCACTCCACGCTGCCCTGTCACACCTGGAGCACCAAGGATGCTACGTGAGAATGCTCTTCGTGGACTATAGTTCCGCATTCAACACCATCAAACTGGTAGGCAAGCTGGAGGACCTGGGTCTGTCACCAACCATCTGTACGTGGATTACCAGCTTCCTCATCGACCGCAGACAGAGAGTCAGAGTAGGCAGCTACACATCCTCGGCTCTGAGCCTCAGCACCGGATCACCGCAGGGCTGTGTGCTCAGCCCCCTGCTGTACTCTCTGTACACACACAACTGCACCCCTGTACATCAAAGCAACGCCATTGTGAAGTTTGCAGACGACACCACAGTGGTGGGACTTGTATCTGGGGGAGAGGAGGCTGCCTACAGAGACGAGGTCAAGCAACTGTCCACATGGTGCTCAGCCAACAACCTCCACCTCAACACATCAAAAACCAAAGAACTCATAATTGACTACAGGAAAAAGAAAACAAACATCCCACCACTACTCATCAACGGGGACCTCGTGGAGAGGGTGGCTGACTTCCGCTTCCTGGGTGTTCACATTGAGGACAATCTGTCCTGGGGGGTGAATACTGCTGAGCTGCTGAAAAAGGCCCAGCAGAGACTGGACTTCCTGAGAATTCTGAGGAAGACCAGAGACTGCTGGTGTGGTTTTATCCTGCAACAATAGAAAGTATTCTAACATACTGAATATCCATCTGGTACTCCAGCTGTACGGTAGCTCAGAGGAAAACACTCCAGAAGGTCATCTCCACCGCCCAAAAGACCGTCGGCTGCCCTCTCCCCTCACTGGAGGAACTGCATCACTCCCGATGCCACAAGAGAGCACAGAACATCGTAAAAGACACCACACACCCTGGTCATCCCCAGTTTGAACTGCTGCCATCGGGCAGACGCTACAGACAATCCAACGCGAGGACTAACCTATTCAAAAACAGTTTTTATCCAACTGCAATCACCATCCTAAATGCTGCTATGAAATCAAATAACGTGTGTGGTTGAAGGGCTGTTTGTGTGATTGTCTGTAGGTATGCTAATGTTTTGATGACTTATTTATTACTCATTTTATTTCTGCTTTTTATTACTGTTTTTGTGTTAGGACTATTTATATACTTATCTTACTCTTAGTTTTTTTATTTGTATTTCTGTTTTATTTATTTATTTATTTATTTTTATTCTTAAACTACTTTTATTTATTATTCCCTAGGAAAAGTATGAATGATGCACTGATTAGTGAGCACTTTTAAATTTCGTTGTACATGTGACAATGACTAAATAAAATCTATTCTATTCTGTCATCACACTTAAATGTTTCTGGAAAGAATGGGTTTGTTTTTCCTTTTGAAGCACCTGTTCAGGTTTATGATCCCTTTAAATGATAGATTTAGTAATCTTGCAATCACACTTTTAGAAACTTATTAGTTAAAGCACATTCATTCTATTTTTCTTATATAGGAAAATATTTTGTTGTGGAAATCAGACAATATTGACTGTTCCCTTTAAAAAATAAATATTTTGTAATTTACCAAAAGAAAAGCAGCATGAATTTCTGCGAAAAGCAACTGGTATATGAGATCCAGTCGCTGTGCTTAATGCTGGGATTATTAAATAAAACTAATTTGACAATTTTTAACACTGACAGACATTAAAATTAAGGTAGATTCAATTTGTATCGGGATATGAATCGTATCGCCAGACTTGCTAATACACACCCCTAGTATTTTAGTGTCAAAAAGAACAAACTCTTGTTTTTCAATGAAACTCATTAAGATTTTGTGTCTCTCTGGATCCCTGACATCAGTCTCAAACACCTGTGATCATTAGTTTCCGGGTGAGTTCAGTTAAATAGAAAACACTAAAGAAGGTTCTTCATTATTTCATCAACATGTGGAAGAAGAAAGATCTCTGCTGCTGGAAAAACTGAAATAGCTGAATGTCTTGAACAAACCTTTGAAATTTCAGGAAAACTGCAGTGTGATCATCACTATTAAGAGATTAGTGTCTGATTCAGACACGCGGGTTGGTGGAGAAGAAGAAAATGATGAAAGTTTCTGCATACAAATCCATCAGATTAGAGAGCAGCTGCTAAAATACCACCACAAAGCAGCAGTACATGTTTGGAGCTACTGGAGTCTCTGGAGTACATCATTATGACGGTGTAGGATTCTCAGATCAAAGTGATCTATCAAAGGATGATTGTAAACATGAATGTTTGCATCCATTCAGACAGAAAACTGAAAACTTCTTCATTTCTGATGTTTCCTCGCAGATGAAGTTGAGGATGAGGATGACCCCGAGTACAACTTCCTGGACGAGCCTGATGAACCGGACCTAGAGGACTATAGAACGGACCGTGCAGTCCAGATCACCAGTGGGTGTTAAAGACCTGAACACCTTCTGTGGTTGAAGGTTCAATTCCTTTTCTAAACTGTGGCTGTTGATGTTTCAGAGAAGGAAGTGAATGAGCTTCTGGAGGAACTTTTTGATGCAGTGAGTTGAGTTTTCCTTTGTTCAATGCAGTCAGTGGTGTCAACTGCACACCTCAGTCCTTCACTGAGATGCAGAGAAACCATCGCTCTAAAGCCTGCAAAGACTTTGTTTTGTGTGCTGGTATCCTAACGAGGACCCTGGAGGATCATCAGAGTATTCCAGAAGAGCATGAACACGATTGTTTTCTGTGCAGCTGCGTGAGGAAGAGGCAGCAGCTGAGGATGAGGAGGCCCCGTCAGAGATCCTTCCAAAGTTTAACACCCCTCAAGCTCTACGGTAATTTCTGAGAGATCTGAATAAAGCTGATGGGTTCACAGAGCTCAGAGTCTGTTGGAAGCAGGAACAATGCAAACCAAGAAGGTTCTACCAAAAATCAGAGTCCCAGTGTGAGAGACGACCGTGCTTTAGTGACTTCAGCAAAAGACAGGAAGGGTTACTCCAGCATGGACCTTTGATGTTCAAACAACCTTTGAGAGGTTTGTTCCATCTCATTGCAGGTCTCCCTTTAGTCTCCTCTGCAGTTGTTTCAGGTTTTGATAATAAATAAGTAGAAATCCAAAATGACTTTAAGATCTGAGACCATTACAGTCATGACAGCATGCCAGTTTGACAGTGAGGATTCAGTTTTTATGGTTATAATCTTAGAGCGCAGCAATGCTAGAATATCTGTTTTTAGAAGAACTTTCATTGACCTCTGAACTTTAAAAGCCCTTTTGAAGTAAGAACAGCAAAATTCAGATTGGTATTGTTGTGAATGGGTGGTGTCGGTGAATCTGTAGTTTCGGTGAATTCTCCTGAAGGGACAGAGCAGCAGAAAAGTGCTGCGACTGTTTGGGTTGGGAGGAAGAGAAACATCCTCGGCTGCTTCTTCTGCTCCAAGAAGATGTGGAGGAGAACTCAGCTGGGAGGAAACAACTCAGGAAAGCATGTCTAGTTGTACTTTACCATTTGTACAGTTAACACAATATATAATATATACAAACAACCAATAAAAAGGAATAGGCAGAAGCTCATGAGTCTAACGTAGCCATCATTTGGTCAGAACTGCTGAGCACACCGAAAGTATCCATTTGTTGTCTCGGTGTGCTGTTGATGCCAGTCCCAGTGGCTACATGCTCCTCTCTCTCCTGGGTAGTTCATAGCGCTAGCTGTAGCTACTTACAGCTCCACACTGATGTGATGCTTTAGTCTCTGGCAGTGCAGAAGTCTGGTTCTGGTTCTGAGTTTCCTCTCTGGTCCAGCTTTGAGGCTCCGTTAGCCAGCATGCTGACAGAGCGGCGGCAGACGGTCCGAAGGCAGTACGAAGCTGTGCAGCAAAGACGAGCCCTCCAGGACACCACCAACCAGCCTCACCACAGCACCACCCAGACGGGCTCCCCCGCCTCAGTCCTGGTGCTGCCCGGCCTCTGCTCCACCCTTCACCTGAACCCCGTCCAGAAGCTGCAGCTCCAGCAGCAGATGCAGCAGGTGAGTCTGCTCCATCCTCACTGAGCTTTAGGTGAGCTGCTGGACTGAACCGTGTCTTTGCAGCACGTACAGCTGCTGACTCAGCTGCATCTTCTAAGTCGTCGTGTTCCTGCCCTGAACCACCAAGCCTGCCTCAGCAAACGGTACCTGGTGAGTTCTGTTACCATGGTTACTGTGTGTGGATGGCTTTGAGTGTTGCATGCTTGGAATGACAAGACTGATGGTGAATCTAGACGGTTCCGATGGTTCCAGTTCTGTCTGAACGTCTCGACGTTCTGTTGTCCTTCCAGGAAGAGCTGCAGAACTTCGCCTGCCGGAGGGAGGAGCTTCGTCTGACCAGCACTTTCAGAGCGTGTAATCTTCAGGGGGCGTTGGATCTCCTGCAGGAGGTGGAGCAGAAAGACGAGGCTCCTCCTCTCCCACCCTGTGCAGCTGCCAAGCGCCTCCTCCCACACATGACTCCTGCTGTCTGCAGTAAGGAGGAGCAGAGACCGCCGTGGCGTCCTTTCAGCATCTTTGGTCATCTTCTGCTATTTTCCTTTAGGCCACGCCTTCCCGTTGATGCCAGCGGACATCGCCTGGCTGTTTGCCACGAGGCCCGTTTTCCTGCACCCAGAACTGCTCCCAGTCTGCAGCCTGGACCCAGCCCTCCACAGCCGACCCCACAGGAGTGTGTACACTGCAGGAGAGGACAGGTACGCCTGGCAAACACACCTATGCTGTGAAGCCGTCAGCCTCTGATGGTCCAGAGTTCAAGCTCAGTCTGGGGCTGCAGACCTCAGACTGCTTGGTAACGTAGTTTGATGGTACGATGGTCAGAAGTGACAGACTGTACAGGTTTTAGGGCGCCCCCTACCTGCGGGCCAGTTTAAGCTCCTTCAGTGTTGTCTATAAGACAGAAGAACTAAACAGCAGCTCCTCTTCTGTCCTCCACACAACAAAGGACGGAAGTAAAAGAACCACAAGGCTGAAACGTCTGCTGGAAGTGAGGAAACTGAGACAGAGTTCATAACAGTCAGCCCTGTAGTCTGAAGTGTAGAAGTAAAGTAGCAGCAGGTCAACCAGGTGGACCTGAACTAGCAGCTTCATTACACCAACGCTGTTTGCTCCCTGAACTGGCAGTCAGATTCCCAACAAACTGAAACTTCTCTTCCAGGCTGATCGTTCTGGGTCTGAAGCATTTTGAAGGGGCGATCCAGCCGGATCAGCTGATGACCTCCTACCTGTTGTGCAAAAGCCGATGGAATGTCCGGAAACATATCCGAGAGATGAGCGGTCCCCGAGCTCCGCAGGGCAACGTCATCCAGGTGATTCGGAAAAGACACATTCTGATTTGCTCTGTTTTGTCCAGGAGCTGATGACATCACTCCAGCTCTCAACACCTGACCACTGACTCTACCAGAGAACTGGACTCAGTTTCCTCCCCCTTGATGTTCCAAACAGGAAGTAGTTCAAAGAAGCCAAAATCCCATAGACTTCAATTGATAGACACATATACCTCATTAATCTTTACGGAAATTCTGCCACTGTCCTTGCTCCATACATCACACCACACAGTTAAATGTGATTAGGCATAAAAAATTGAAAACAAAACCCATAATAGAATAAAATGAATGGTAAGTTTAAAAAACGTTTAAAAGTAGTTGTAAAAGTTCATAATTTAAAGTGTAAAATACATAAAAGTGATGGTAAAAACATTGTAAAAACATTGATCAGTGACCTCGTCTTTTGCCACCTCCCCTCCCAGAGGCGTTATGGAGTCGAATAGCTCTGGGCACAAAGGACTTCCGGTCACAAAGCTCCTCTGACCAGAGAACACTGGTGTTCTCCAGAATGTTCTTCAGCTTTTCCTGGATCCTTCGCTCCACCATCAACTCCACTGTATACAGACCCAGTCCCATAATGCAACCAATTTCAAATTTTTAAAAGTTCATAAGGGAGAGAGCTTCTTTTCTGTCTTGAGGCTCTCTTTCGCCTCCTCAGATCTGCAATGATATTCTTGACTACAGAGTCGCTATGAATCATTTCTTGGTTTAAAACACCCTTTGCTCCGGTCTTCCATATGTGCGTGTTGATTACACACATGATCAACCAGAATAACCGTCTCTTGGTATCTGGGATTTCCTCAGAGAACAGTGCGAACATAACAGAACACAAGTTGATGTTTACATTAAATGCAACATTATACATTTTTTTTCCTTATTTCTTTGGTTCTATAACAATTTATCCGCAGATGTTCCAGAGTTTCATCATCATTACAGGAGGTCATTGGTTAAATTTTCGTTTTAACGAAACGGCTCCACTTAACAATGGCTCTGACTGGGAGTCTGTTATGTGACATGAGCCAGACAGTGTCTCTCATGTTTTCGGGGATGATTTTGTCATTGATGTTTTTAATTGCTTGGGGACTATTTTCTACATTACAATATTTAAAATGTACTTGTCCCCCATTTGTTTGTTTAGTTAAGATTTTATAAATTATTTTGGATGAAAAACCAATCCAATTTATGTTGAGATGATGACATTTACTTATAAAATCCCCAAAAAGTAATTTATAATATGGTACTCTTGTTCTGGCTCTGCCTTTTTAAGTGTTCCAATGACCTCCTGTATTTTCAAACCACCCAGCATTTCTGTTCATAGCGCTCTGTACTAAGTTTATGAATTGAATATATAAAGCTATACTTAAATCGGGTACTCCAAGACCTCCATTTTCTTTGCTTTTATACATGAGAATCCTTTGAGTTGCTTCTCTATTAGTCCCCCACACACGTTAAGCTATTTGTTTTTTTTCCAATCTTTATTTAAAAACATTGAGAAAATTATGAAACATTACATTCAAATTCACCTCGAGCCAGTCTTGGGCCCTTTATTTATATCTCCATTCTCAACATTTATTTTTTCTAACAATTTAACTAAATATCTAACAAGAAACAAGAAAAGGAACAGTAGATGCAATATTAGGGAAAGGAAAAAAAAACAAAAAAACAGGGTCCATTCATCTTAATTATAATTACAAGTCAGACATGCTCATTACTTCCATTTGTTGCAAGTGATTAACATAGAAAATCCATCGTGACCATATCTTAAGGAACTTGGACAATTGTATCCGAAGTGAGTTGGTCTTTCCATCTGGCAGATTTCATTTACAATGTCTATCCATTTGTCTGAGCTGGGCACGGTGGGGAGGAGCCAGTGTCTAGTCAGTGTTTTTTTTACCCGCAGTTAGTAGTATTCTGAATAAATTTTCATTAATAGGTTGTAGTTGTATCTTACCTAAAATCAAACTATTAAAATGACACGGTATTGTCTCATTTAATATAGATTAAATGTGTTTATGTATTTCCTTCCAAAATTGTTTGATTATGGGACAATCCCAAAATATGTGGTAATGGTTGACGTCTCCGCACCGTCTCCAGCTCTTTTTATCTTCGTTTCCAGGTTTCTTTTGTTTGGGAGTTATAAAAAACCTCATCAAACATTTCTATCTGAACTCTGTCCATACATGTGAATTTGTACATTTCCACACTGAAATGCAGCAATCTTTTCATTCTTCATCTGTCATAGTCGTGTTGCTTTCTTTCTCCCACTTGCTTTTTATGTATTTAGTTGAAGTAAGTTTTTTATTCATAAATCCTTTGTAAAGTCTAGATATCATCCCTTTTTTACATTTTCCTTTGTATGACATTAATATTGCACTAAGCACTGGTTCTTGCGTATCTATGTTGTGTAGGGTTTCTTTATTAATATTGTGCGCAGTTGCAATATCTGTAAAAGTCATTTTTCCCTAGGTTATGGTTGTCCTTAAGTGATTGGAATTCTTTCATTTTTCCTTTGTCAAGTAGAGAGTAATATGTGTTCAGCCCTTGCATTGTCCAGTTAAGAAATCTAGTGTCTAATTGATTGAAGTCATGGTCGTATGCGCACCATCTTACAATTTTTAAATTGTTGTGTAGTCTGTATCCCTCCTTAATTTGGGACCACATTTTTAATTGTATCACTATCCAGGGATTTTCAATTTTGCTTAGGTTTTCCCCTATGTCTTTGTTTCCCATTAATGCCTGTAGTGGGGGGTCTGAAACTAAAAGTAATTCTATGTCTTTCCATCGGGCATGGTAATTTGGGTTGCAGTGAGTTATTAGCGGTTTGAGTTGTGCGGAGTAGAAGTAATCTTTTAAATTAGGTATTGCCATCCCTCCCTTCTCTTTAGAAAGCTGTAGGGTTTTAAATCTAACTCGTGGCTGTTTGCCCAGCCAGATGAATCTTGAAAGGATTTTGTCCCATTGCAAAAACTGTTGTCTGGTGATTTTGGCAGGAAAGGCCTGAAACAGAAACAGGAATCTCGGTAGCTGGTTCATTTTCACTGATTCGATTCTTTGGGTCAGACTCATATGAGGGATGGCGGACCACCTATTAATGTCTTGTTTTACTTTTAGGGTTAGATCTTCATAATTATATTTGTCTACGTTATTCATATCTTTGGGAATTATAATTCCCAGATATTTTAGAATAGTCAGATCCCATTTGAGATTTAATTTAGTACGTAGTGAGATTGGTAGGTTATAGTTTAGAGTCAATATTTGCGTTTTTCCCATGTTTAACTTGTATCCTGCATAATATCCAAATGTATTTAAACACTTGAATAAACTGGGCAATGATTCATTTGGTTCACCTGTGTAAATTATGACGTCATCAGCATATAAAGCCACCTTCTGCTCATCCCCCCTAATAGGTATTCCTTTCACATCATCAGTTTGCCGGATCAATTGAGCAAAGGGTTCGATGTAGAGGGCAAAAAGGAGGGGTGAAAGCCCACATCCCTGTCTTGGTCCGCGTTCCAGTTCAAAAGAGTTTGATAATTGCCCATTCATTTTTATACGGGCGGTTGGGTTTGTGTACAGTGATTTTATTATTTTAATGAATTTGCAAGGAAGCCCAAATCTCTCAAACTTTATATAAAAAGCACCAGCTGACGGAGTCAAAAGCTTTTTCGGCATCAAGGCTGACCGCTGCTGCCTGCATTTTGTTTTCTTGAATATGGCAAGGTTCGTCTTATGTTATCATGTGCTTGTCTTTGTGGAAAAAAGCCTGTTTGGTCAGTGTTGATGAGATATGGCAGCACAGATTCTAATCTCTTTGCCATGATTGTTGTGAACAGTTTATAATCAACATTGAGGACTGCGATGGGTCTAAATGAACTGCAGTTGAGTGGGTCCTTTCCTACTTTTGGAATCACTGATATAGTGGCTTGTTTCCATGAGGGTGGTATTTTATCCTCTTTCAATGCTTTATTTAAAATTTGTGTTAAAAAAGGTAGTAATTCAATTTTACGTTTTTTGTACCATTCTGATGGGAAGCCGTCTGGCCCCGGGTGCTTCATTTGCTTTTAGATCTGTTATTGCCCTTGATACTTCTCCTTTGGTTATTTTAGCTGTAAGTGGCTCAGGTGGTAGAGCGGGTCGGCCAATGATCGAAGGATAGGTGGTTCAATTCCAGCTCCCGCCAGCCAAGTGTCGTTGTGTCCTTGGGCAAGGCACTTAACCCTACTTGCCTCCAGTGTGGCTCCACTGGTGTGTGAATGCGTATGAATGTTCCGGTGATGGTCAGAGGGGCCGTTGGCGCGTACTGGCAGCCACGCCTCTGTCAGCCTGTTCCAGGGCAGCTGTGGCTACAATAGTAGCTTACCATCACCAAGTATGATTGAGGTGTGAATGAATAATGGATACACAATGTAAGCGCTTTGAGCGTCTGGAAAACTGAGATAAATCTAATCCATTATTATTATTATTAAGTAACTTGTTTTGATCCTCTGATATAACTGGTAAATTAAGTCTTTTTAAAAAAAATTGTATCTGGTGGGGATTCTTTACATTTGGTTGTGTGTATAAATGTTTATAAAAGTTTAGGATAATTATTTGGATTTCGCTCTTATTGTGTACACATATTTTGGAACTTGGATCTCTGATTTTGTGGATTGTGTTATCTGCTTCTTGTCTTTTTAATTTACTTGCTGTAGCGGCCCCCTTGTGGTCATAAACGAGATGCGTTGAGCTTCAAACAAGTGCTTACTTTATTGGTCTCTTTGATACAACCATCTAAAGTACTTATGCTCTGTGAAAACTAAACAAAAACACAACAAAGCCATTTTTTAGTTTCACTTGTATACAAAACATGTGTCAGTTAACAGATAGATAGATAGATAGATAGATAGATAGACCTTTATTGTCATTATCACAAGGACAATGAAATTGCAGCAACCGTTTCAGTGCAAAATAAGAAATTGGCATAAAAAAAACGAGAACATAATATAAAATACGATATAAAGTATAAAAAATATGTAGAAAAATATATACAATGAATTGTGCCATATAAGTGTGTATTGTCCATCATAGTATCCAGACTATGAGCATATATGTACATTATGGATGTGCAAAAAAGCGAGAATTTAAATAACCAGATTTACATATGCATATGTACATAAGCAGTATATAAATATATGGACTTATACCATGGTCTGGGTGAATACTCGATTATGATTGGCTGCTGGGTGTGCATTAAAAAGTGATAATGCACAGTAATAACGCACACCTAAAAAAGAAGTTCCGGTCACACAGACCAAACGTTCGATATCACTGCGCAGGCTTCTTTAAAACACGTTTTTCCTTCATCGTCTGGACAAAACAAGCAGTAATGGATGAACTTTCTCTCTGAACTGATGCTTTATTCAACTTATTGTAGCGACCAGCATTTATATTCCTCTCCTTTTGTAAGGTAAATTTATATTGACAAATTGGTTATTCTCTTTCTAATAAAACACCACTCGACATGAAAGGTGTAGTCTTCTGTTTCACCACAAGAGGGAGTTTCTCATTTTAGAGCAGCTCAGAAGAACGAACCTGCTGTGAAATGAAACAGACAGAAGCTGATTGTGTTCTGTTTATATTCTAGCTGCTCACTGAAGGCTTAACGTCAGAAAAAGAAGAAAAATATCCACATTTGTCCGGGTCTTTCTTTCAAAACAGTGACACTTTACCGCTGCGGCTGAGGTCTGTAACGGCTTCCGGCTTCATGTGTCCCCGTGACAACAAACTGCATCACAGATGAAATAGTCCGCCTTTTGTGAAAAAATGAGCTAAACCAAAGAAATAACAAGAATAAAGTACTAAATATTGATTGAATGTTTACTTATTTTGTAAATGACCATGGTATAAGCGGGATAATACCCTCCGAAGAGTGCATTATGAGAAATTCCGCTTCGCGTCGGACGGTTTAATCGTGGTCCACAAAGAATCGGTTATTGTTGTACATGGTTTGTTTTTTCTGCCAGGCTCTTTTTATCACTTTATCTTTGGCTCTGAAGCTTAAGAACTTGGCTATGATGGCACGCGGTTTGGACTGTGGTGTAGCAGGCTTTGGTCCAAGAGCTCTGTGAGCTCTCTCTATCTTAACGCCGGAATCACGTGTAATATCCAGTGTCTCAAAGAGCAGTTTTTCCAGAAAGACGACCATATTAGTGCCTTTCGCCTCCTCGGGGATGCCGTATATTCGGATATTGTCTCGCCGAGCGCGAGCCTCCTGCTCTGTTAGCTTAGCTTCCATGCTATCTTGCCGCTGTAGAAGTTGCTTTAGCAGCGTGGATGCCGCTTGAATAGTTGTTTCCACATCATCAATACGAGTTTCAGCCTCATCTATTCGAGCTTCCGTCTTCAGCTGGTTTCTTTGGATCTCTGAGAGTTGTCGTTGGTTGTCCTGTCGGAAGCTTTTTTTGTTCTTTTAAGATCTCTTCCAGGCTAGCTGGTTCGGGTTAGGGTTAGGAGAACAAGTGTTAGGGTTGTCACCCTAGTCTTTGTTAGCGGAGTCTGCTCTCCCTGTAACACCTTTGTGTCTTGATCAGCCCTGTGAGTTCATCCGTTTTGTTGGAGAAGGCGTTGATATTCCCCATCAGGACGGAGGGAATGGATGGCTTGAAGCGGCGCCGGTTAGCAGTCTTAGCCTTCGGCCGTGCCTCGTATTTATGACCAGCCCTGGTACTTCCATACAGAGAAATAATCAGCTGTTATCAGTCAGAATAAACACTTTTAAACATCTTGATAACCCTCTTATTATTCATGTTTTTCTGTTGTTCAAGTTATTCAAGTTAGAAACTGACCAATCAGATGCCTCAGTAAAAGTGAGCGGAGCCTTTTGGCCCCCACATCTAACATTCATAACGTTTGACAGATTACATGTAGCCAGCTTTCCAGTGGAAGGGGTGTGGCTTTCCAACAAGCTCACTGCTGATTGGTGAGAGTGGTTGCTATAGAAACGATGACTCAGACTGACTGACAACGTCTGCCTTTGTTCTCCTTTTGTGTGTCAGAAGGAGCTGTCGACAGGTAAATACATCTGCTTTTCTTTCAGACTTTTATCCAGCGGGGCATCCTCCCCCAGATGACCCCGGTCTGCAGAAGAGTGGAGCCTGCAGACCAGAAGCCCCCGGTGGACAGAAACACCTCCAGCATGCCGAACTGGCTCAAGGTCTGAGTGGGAACCAAACCCTCATCTTAGCTTGTTGGTTGTTGCTGGATGACAGAATTTTGAAACAACTTTTAGAATTATTTTGCTTGTTTAGATGTTTGAAGGATAACACACGGGTCCTTTAGCTGCTGTTGGTTGATCAGCTGTTTTACAGAAGGTCATGTTTGTCTCCAGCCCAACTCCAACTGCAGGAAGAGGGTGTTTGCTGTGATAGCTGCTATTATGCTGTCCCTTAGTATGGAGAAAGAGGTCAGGACACTTGAGTGCCTGCTAGGGTCAGAGGGTCAGGATAAGTCCAAATAAAATCACAACATCTTCAGTTCCAAGTATTTGCACCAAACCCTTTCTGCTGGTTGAATACTTCTTCCTTCATTGTCACTCTAAACATTCATGTATCTAGGTATAATACAGGACTGTAGAAAGTGAGTCTTTCTGGATGAAGCTGGTTTAGAAGCTGACAGAGACGTGGATATTCTGAAGGCTTTAAAGCAGATAGTAGACCTGTTAGACGCTCTTCTCAGACTCAAACTGCTTGACTCATTAAACTGTGATGTACATGGGAACGTATTCACTTGGAGTTCATCTTTGGATCCACATTAATGTGAACAAAACTTCCTTGTGAACTTCCTTTCAAACAAGCGTCAATCACTTCTTGCAGATGAAAGTGTGAACGCTCTGACATTCACAGCCTGAGCTCAAAGAGCAGAAACCACATTCATCAATCCAGACATTTTGATTGACTATTGAGTTTGCCTTTTGTGTTATATGTTAAACTTTATAGAGTTTAAGGTTTCTGACTCCAGGTTTCATCAAATGTTGGTGTCTTTCTCTAAGGTTGGATTATCATTTGCCATGAGTCGTTTCCTTCACTTATACTGAAAGAATGGAACCAATAGTGGAAGCTCCGCCTTCAGCAGCTCAGCTTCTCTGTCACCAAACAGAAGTTTATGAGTTGATAAGAGAGAAACCTGTGTGAAAGTTTTTATGCTCTGCTCTACACTAACATCCAAACATGTATTCAGAGGGTTATGAACTGAGTCCAGGCTCACACTAAAACCGTTCCGGCTCAGGTGCAACGTGGGAGCTCTATAGCTAGGCAGATGGCCGCGGGGGCCGGGCCACGTAGGTCGGGCATGATCGTATGCAGTGAGAGTTCCTCTCACACTTTTGAAGATACGTAAAGACTCCAGCGGCCGCACTGGAGCTGTAACGGTTGCAGTGTGAACCCGGGATGAGGCTGCAGCCAATGGCAGAGCAGCAGTCCAGTGTCTAACTCGTTACCTGACCTTTGACTTTCACCTGCAGAACAGTCAGCTCATCATCCAGAAGAACAGACTGGATGGGAATTGTTACCCTCTCACCCTCCCCCAAGGCTGCACCCTGAGGCTCCACCCCTCTTATGTCAGCAAGTCCCGCCCTGCTCGCCGAGTTCATCGCCGCCTCTTTACTCTGGCCCACAATGCATCTCTGCTTCCACTGGCCAAAGCCTTTACAGACAGACAGGTGGGCACACAGGTGAAGGAGGAGGAGGAGGAGCCAACTAGCTGCCTCCCTCCTCCCACCCGGTTCCCCTCTAATCCTGGGCCGATAACGGGAGCTCGATCACCCGTCCCGTCTCCATTTAGTTCAGTGGCAGCTGCTTACCAATGCCCCCCCCCTTTGTGTGGCATGCAAAGCCAGGTTCTGCTGTCTGGTCATGGCACTACAACTCCCAGCATTCCATGCTCAGCTGTTGCAGAAAGTCCATATTATATTTTTCTTCAGATGATGTCTACTCCAAATATTTCTGGGACACTTGTTTCCCAGCATGCACTGGTGCAACAAAAGCATGAGGAAGGTGAAGTAGTGGGGGGCTCCACATTTGAGAAGCTGATGAGACGAGAAAAGGAGGAGAAGACCTCGTCTATGAGTCCAGCCGGAGCCTGCAGAAGAACTGAGGAGCAAAAGGAGGCAGGGAAGGAGTTTGAGGGGTTGGATGGGGCAGAAGGAGAGCAAGAGGAGGGCCTAGCAGGAGCAGGGGAATGGGGGGGCGATGGGGGTGTAGAGGAGGGTGGAAGACATGGAGAGGAGCAAGAGGGGGGAGGAGACAGGGAGGAGGAGGCGGGAGATGGGGAGGAGGGTGGAAGACATGGAGAGGAGCAAGAAGGGGGAGGAGACAGGGAGGAGGATGGGGGAGATGGGGAGGAGGGTGAAAGACATGGAGAGGAGCAAGAGGGGGGAGGAGACGGGAAGGAGGAGGGGGAAGAGGGGGAGGGAGAAGACGGTGGGCAGGCGGGAGGAGACGGGGGGCAGGAGGGTGGTGGACATGGGGACGGAGGTGATGACGAGAAGGGGGAAGGAGGAGATGGGGAGGAGGGAGAGAAAGATAAAGATGACTGTCAAAGAGATGAAGAGGAGGAGGACGAGGAAGAGGAGGACTTTGATGACCTCACTCAAGATGAAGATGAGGAGGAAGTGATGTCATCAGCTTCAGAGGAGTCTGTGCTGTCGGTTCCAGAGCTGCAGGTAACAGGAAGTCTGCTCATCTCATGGAGGGCTCCGTCATTGGCGGCCTCCCGGTCATGTGACCTGTGTCCACAGGAGACCATGAAACAGCTGACCTGGCTGGCGGCGGAGCGACGGCTCTGTGGAGAGAGAGACTCGGATGAAGACCACTCCCCCACCTCCCCCGGCTCTCAGGAGGAAGAGGAGGAAGAGGAGGAAGTGAATAAGGAGCCAGGATCAGGAGAGGGGAGGAGTGCCGCGTCCAGTCTGGATGAGGAGGTGCTTCACAGTAAGAGGGCGTCCAGGAGAGGAGGGCGGGGCCCCAAACGAGGACGAGGTCAGTGGTGCGTCGGACAGTAGGCGTCCCTCTTCTGTCTGCATCTGTATCAGTCCATCTGTCTCGGTTAGACCGCAGCCGTCCTCGCCGTGGCCTCAGGAGTCGCCGGTTGGAGCGCCGCAGTAAAGACGCTGCCAAGCTGTTGCTGCTTTATGACGAGAACATCCTGGACAACGACCCCCACAGGGACAGCAAAGACGCGGCGTTCGCTCACAGCTACTTGAGCCGGGTGAGCGCGGCGGCAGCGGAGGCAGCCTCTAAGGTGTTCAGTGACACCAACAGGATTTCTCTGTGTGCTCAGGTGTGTGAGGCGCTGCAGGACATACCTGGGCAGGTGGAAGAGTTTGTGTCGTTGCTGAATAGATTTGAGCAGGTTGCGGATGGACAGGAGGTGGCGCTGCTGTTCAGGAAGCTGCGCTTCATCTTGGGAAACCGGACGGATCTTCTCCGAGACTTTGCAGCATTCCTGCATCCCGACCAGGCCCTGCAGTGCGGACTGGTGAGCCGGGACGGGGTTCTAGGGTTCTGGCTGAAGGTCTCTGCTCAGGTGTTGGTCCTCTCAGAGATCGTTTCCTTAGCATCATGATGCTAAGGTTCAGCCCAAAAGCTCCTCCACATCTTCTATCAATCAGTCGTTTCCACCTCCCTCTCCTATGCCATTGTGTGCTAGGGAGGCAGTCCAAGGAAGACAGACCTAAAGAAATGAAACGGACTTGTAGCATGTATGAATTAATATTATTCAGAAGTTGTTTGTTTGGGCTAGAAAGGTTCGACTCAGGGAGGACAGTGAAAACAACAGACAAGGCTAAAGGTGAGTTGCTGATGCGAATGTATTTACAATATACAGTGATTTCAAAATTTACAACACATATGAACA